>NC_089202.1:27026246-27187063 GCF_963930695.1 Labrus bergylta
TGCTCTGCACATAGACTTTGCATTGAGTCGGCATCACACACACTTTTCCTGGCGTCTGGGCTCGGAAAAAAATTGTAATTGCCATAATAAAAAGAACATTTTGAGCTTGTTTTCAGTTGGAGGTAATGTATTAACAGTGTTCAAGATGGGTTTTTTTTTTATAGTTGTGACAACTCTCTACAGAGGCACAGCGCCATGACAACACTGCAGGAAATGTTTCCCGTCTCTCGACTCAGCATCACACGCACAACACATGAAATCGAAAATAAACTGTTTGGGGATTGCTTCATTTTCTCAGAAAAGAAAAACACATTCTTCAGTTTAGCTTCCTCACATGTACTTAATATGTCGTCTTGTGGTTACAAATATTAAATATGGTTAACGTGGAGCATGCATTTCAACCTTTTTATGTCTGTGGAGTCATGAAAGCCGCAGTTTGGGATTCATATGTGGGTGAGTTTACGTGCACGTTATGAAGCCACAAATACTGAGAGAAAGGCAAAAACTGGCTTTGAACTTCAGAGCATAAAATCAAAGCTACCCACAATTATCCTGTTTATTTCACAAAAAAATACTATCCAGGAGAAATGCTCTTTGACTTCTGCTGCAAGAAGAAAATTCTTAGCTCAGGGTCCAAATTATTTCTCTGCAGAAATGTGAAATATTTTGTTGAATTATTCACCAGTTTCACTTATCAAGCTGGTATCTCGCTGGGCTGAGGGCAAGCAGCCCTTACCTCACAAGCTGAATAAATGCAACATGATAATTGATAGACTTATTTCTGTCTATAAATTGACAAAAACACTTAGAAAGTAGTCTGCTAGAAATGTTTCAATGTCATACTTAAATCCTGGGATTGAGAGAAACACATTTGTAGTATAGGTAAAAGATGACACTTGAAATGATTTCCCTCTGAGCCGATTCTTTTTTCACTGATAGAATTTTGAATTGGGTACAGCTCTAGAGAAAACTCCATTCATTATCTACACTGCTTCTCCCGTTCGGGCTGGAGCGGATCCCAGCTGTCATTGGGTGAGAGGTGGGATACACTCTGGACTGTTTGCTGGGCATCACATCTCTTACATGCCAGACTCACACCTACAGCAATTTAGAGGCCCCATTTAACCTAACGAGCAGTCTTTGGACTGTGGGAGGAAAGCCGAGTACCCGGAGAACTCCAAACAGAAAGGCCCTGTCCAACGGGGATTTGAACCAGGAACCTGCTCACTGTGAGGCAGCATCACTAACCACTGCACCACTCTGCAATCTAAGAAGAAATGAGGTCCTTCTTATCAAGAAGAACTGATATGGAACTACATGAGATGGTGATTGTCATCATCATGTTCTGTTTGAGTGTGTAAAGCATGACTGCTGCTCACAAACAATGTTATCTAATTGTGTACCTGTGTTTCTCCTCAGTCCTTGTATGTTTCATAGACAGTACAATATAAAAATATGGACAGTGTGTCTCTGTCTGCTTCATTTGTACAAAGTTTAAGCCAAAAAATCTCCTGCGACAGGCGCTGACATACTTTAGAGTCAAGATGGAAATTGATAAAGCTTCAAAGATCACTCAGGTCTTTTCGAGGGTACAAGGTCCAGGTGCTGCTGCTAATGCCTGGATGACTAATGACTCCTTGACATTGTTTTCATGTTGTCTTGGGGATATGTCCTGAAATATAAACAGATAATAAGCATACAGAGCAATTGAAAACAGAGGGAAGTTGAAGTGCTGTGAGCCAACTTCAGTAACCTAGCAACAGTAAACGCTGGTGAGAAGCGCTCTGAAATTGAGGTTGTAAGTGGTGCCTGCACAAAAGAAGCTATCAATGGACACAGGGGCCCCAAAACCTCGGACATAAATCAGCATGATAAGAACCTACTATCAGGACAGAATCAAGAGTTTGACTAAAAATGATGATCATAAACCAGGTCATGACCTCCATGAATATTCTGGCTTCACTCTAATCTGAATATATAGTCTATTAGCAGTATTCATGTATTTAGTGTAGCTCCCCTACATAATCACATCCACATCCACATGTGTTTGTATCAGGTTCAGCTTTGCAGCAGTAGTATTATTGAACATTTCAGTTGGTCATTGTCCTCTCTCGCCCTCCGCTTACGCTGCAGAGGCTGCACAATGTCGCTGATTTTACAACCCCCAGGAGCAACTTTTGTCCTGCTATGTTCTGTCCGCACACTAAGATTGAACGTGTATCTAACACCCATCTACAGTGTGTGTGTGTGTGTGTGTGTGTGTGTGTGTGTGTGGGGCTGTATATGAATAACCCATGAGGCAGCTCTCTCCCCCTCGCTGCCAGAAGTCAATCCCTGTAACAGGGCCAAGCTCTAATAGCCTCCTATTGATCTGCTGAGAGCCGATGAGCACGCCTCTGAACACTTGTTCCTACCTGCTCCCTTAACACCTCCCTGGGCTCCGATAGCAGGAAACCAAACACCAAAGCACAGGAAGAGCAGTGTGAAGGACACACCTTCACTCATTCACACACAATGTATACACCCACACACAGACACACACAGACAGACACACACAGACAGCGTCAGAGGAGGACACCCTGGAGAGGATGGTGGAAAAGGAGGATGAGGTTACGATTTTGGTGCAGGCTTTCAGAATTACAGGCAATCTGCTTCACGCTGCTACCTAGCAGTCGCTGTCAGCGCTGTGAGGGAGAATCGACCTGAGCTCCGTTGGCTCAGCATGTTTGTGGCATACTCCGATTAAATCAGTAAAAATGTGATCACGGTCAAACAACACTCAGAGACTGAGGCTCTGCTAACAGTATATTAGATGATTCCTAGACTTTACGTCAACATGTTTTAAGGGACTAACAACAGAAAGATCATTCTGTTTTTTCATGAGGCCTTTGAAATGGAGTCACTTATGAAAGGTCTTCCACTTGTGGGCATTATTGTGCATATGGCTATATGGAAGTAGATCATTTATTGGTACTGTAATAAGTGCATTTTTTATCTGTACAAAACTGAAGGGGAAAAAACACAATTTATGAATTTTTATAAGGAAACGTTCAGGTTCCTTAGTGACCATGCAGAGTCTTTTTACCCAGCGCAATAAATAATGCAGCACGTTACCCTTCAGCTAACCACATGTTGTCATCTTTCCTTCTTTTAGCTGGTGTTTAGATATTGTCTGGAACACCACTGGCATTTTCACCGCACCCAGAGAAACTGAAAACACTTTTTTTTCGCCAAACATTTAGTATTTTCTCGTCTGGTATGTAGAGCTCCTCTAATACATTGGAGCTTTGCATTGTGGGATAAAGGCGCAGATAAACAAAAGATGCTAGCTGCACATTTCTTGAGAAAGCAATGGTGTTCGACTCATTCTGCGTTCATTGAGTTCCCTGATATCTGTTTTCATGCTGCAGAGACGATTTTTCAACTGAAATCTCCTCCAGCTCCTTATGAGATGATTTTTGGGGGCTTTTATTGAAACATTTTGTTAATTGTTGCCTATATTTGCTGCAGGCATTCGTGTTTTTTCCCCCGGACGACCTGTAACAACTTAAAGAACGTGCCATGAAGAACTGAGTTTTGAATCTGGGAGTGTAATAGCCAGAGGCTGGAAGGAGAGAAAAAGAGCAGCACCCACACACAGTCAAATTTCATTAGAATAAAAACCTTTCAAAATGAAGACAGCACACGCTGCCCACACTGTTTGAGTGACTCGTGAAAACTGAGAAGTTCAGTGAAGAGACACGGCAGCAAGCTCATCACAGCACACATAGAAGCAAGGAGAAAAGAAACACATAAATGTTAATGAAGGACAACGTGTGCATGCAGACCATGTGGGAAAGTTAGGAATGAGATGAGAGAGACTTGTTTGAACATCCAATCATCCATTGTTGTGCTGAATATGGAGGCTGGGAGGCAAAATGTGTTGTGAATCAGCCTCGACACATCCACTTCGCAGTCTGTTCCACTTTAATTTTGTGTTGACTCTGACCACAGCAGAGCACCCCATCTTGTCTTTCCCCGCGGCCTGCTGCTGTTCAGTGGCAATGTAAGTCAATATTGGCTCAGTCTCCACAAGGGTGCTGGACCAAACTCAAAAATCTGTGTTCTCCAGTGTGGGATGGAAAGAAATGGCAGCAGGGTGAGAAGTCTCCTCAGAGCACCACACAAGTGAGAGGAATACAGTGCTGCACAATAAAACACACAAACAACTTCTTTATCACACACATGCACCGCTGACCCAAGGGCGCGAGGTTGGGCGAGTAGCACAGACTTGTTAAAAAGACACACAAAACACACATTCTGCATATTCGCAGAGGTTGAGCAAACACAACAAAACCCTGCAGTGGACCTGAGGGCAGATCTCATCAAGTGTGTGTGTTTGCTTCTCGCTGTGTCGGTTTCACACTCTAACAGCAGAGAGAAAATCACAGCTCTCACACTGAAGAGATACTCTCATATGGTGCAGAATGGGTTAGGGGTTAGGAGCTCTTTCTTTGCAGCTATCGATCACCACAGTCTTACCGCCATGGTTCAGCAGGGAGAATGGCATCCATCCCATTTCCAGAGTGCCTCGGTCACCTGTTTACAGCACTACGCAACTTTGGCAGCGGACTGAGATGTACGTCCTAGTCGCCCACCCATCAGTCCCGCCCCTGACTCTTATGCATCATCAATCTCTTATGCAATCAAAACTGATTAGTAACGAACGATTGATGAAAGCGATGATTCTACAATTCTACAATTCACTTAGCAGACACTTTTATCCAAAGCGACGTACATCAGAGAGTAAGAACAACACAAGCAAGGATCTAGAAAAAAAGGAACAATGTCAGTAAGAGCAAACGATCAGCTTTGAGTTTGATTGGACACACAGATGCTGACAGGAAGTGACCAGAGGCAAAGCACAACATTGAGGGCAGTTCTTGAGAGCTCTAATCAGTATAGAAACCATCTTGTAAGTCATCGTTATCAGACAAAAAACATCGTCATTACCATCATCATCATCAATAATATGGAGACCATCATCATTAAGTTAGTAGGTATTCATGAAAGAGCTGGGTCTTTAGCTTTTTCTTAAAGGTGCAGAGGGACTCTTTAAGACTTGATAAAGACAGAAGTTTTTTTGGTACCAGGCTTAAACATGTTAATTTCTGCTGACAAAATGGAAATGTCATTTTGTGGTGCTCATGACTTCTGGGTCTTCTGGAGCCAGCATCAAGTGGACACTCGAGGATTTGCAGTTTTTTGGATTTCCTCATTGGCTACTTTTTTTTTTTACACCGGCGGTAGCCGCTTGTTCACGGGGCTTTAGACCTGCCTCAGCTTCAGCTCATTGCGAGTTACTAAAGTTGAAGAGTGAGTTTGTGACATTTTAATTATGCCGTCAATGAGTTTCAACCCAATGGGGATATCACACCAACTTTCATTTTACTTTGTACATACTTTCTACGCTTAGACAGATCAAGTGGGTTTCAGTCTGTGAATTCATTTTTAAGTGAAGTTAAAGCAGCAGGAATGTAATGCTGATGAATCAATATGAAGAATCTCTTAAACAGATGTCATGTCGACTGGAATTTCCCCCGGCACAGGCATGTCCTGAGTCGTTTAAATCCTCACTCATCATTTTTATATTTTTGGCTGCACATTAACAAAGTGTGTGTTCATATCTGGAGGTGAATCAGACGATGAATCCTGTAAAGATGTCAGTTCATCCAAAGTCATTAAAACTATGTTTGTTGGCTTCATTTGACATGTGATTTTGTGTTAACCTGAGCGCGAGTTGTCAGAGTGGATTTTACCTGACAACGTTTTGCAGACTGACAGACTGAGAGGCAGAATCAGATCTTTGAGGAGGTGATGAGCCAACGCCTCCTGCTTGTTTCTACATGTCAGAATCAGTCCAATCAGAAGCTGAAAACAAAAACAAAAACATGCAACTGTGGCTACTATGATTAGCATCAACACACATATCCTTATCATTTGTGTATGTTTACTTAGAACCTGCCTTTAGTACAATCTCAGTATTATGTTTTCAGATTTTATTTGGATAATTGAGCGCTGAGAAGCATAAACAGTTTAATTGTTCAAACATAAAAGCTGCCTGCTTTGAAGAAATATGCAAATATTGGCTTGAAATTATATATTTAACAGTTTCAGTTTTTGCAGTGCACCTCACAGTAGAAAGGTAATGACTGTGTCTGTGTGTGTATTGTTTCAGGTGAATGACCGGCTGGACAGGTACTGCTGTGGTTTCACGCCTGATCCCACGGAGCTGTGTGTGGAGAACCTTCTGCACGACAAGTGTGCAAACACCAAGGACCTGCTGCTGGTTCACATCCTGGTACGGATCACATTCTGAACTCATGTTACGTGAACTTGACCGACAGTTTGGTTTTATCAAAGTCTTATCGGTCAGAGGACAAGTTAACTGATCCATGCTTGGAGGATTTGATTGAAGGCTTTGTTAAAGAAATGGAAAAGGAACGACTTGTTATGTGTGTGTGTCTTCAGGTGAGGAAGGCCGATCCTTCCAGACTGGTGTTCATCGATAACGCCGGCCGGCCGGAGCAATCCGATGACAACCTGAACTTCAGGCTGGTTGAAGGCATTGATGAGTGAGTATACAGCCCTATTTTAGGAGGACGCACATTTTAGTTTGTATTTATTTACTCACCGTAAAACTCTTGTGAATTACCCAAGCTTTAACTTACTTCAATGACCCTGCCTTTATTTGGGACATGCGTCAATACGAGAAGCAAACCTGCTTCATGTCCTGCAAAGAGCATTACTCTTTTCTCTTTCTTTGACAGATGTTGTAGTTCATCTTTATTTTTTGTGTCATACTGACTTTTCAAAAGAGGCCTCGAATTGAAACCTGTCTTTATTTGACAAAAAATGTATGGCAAAACCGGGATGGGCTTTTATTTGAAGTTTTAGCTTCGTTCTGGCTCTGAGTCTCCATGAAATACAACACAGGAAATGTTTTAGAGCTCACAGCGGGCACAGACAGGGCTGCCAGGAAATGTTTCAGGAAAATAAAACACATCTAGCAACATATTTCCCTGGTGAACATCTTTCAAATCAGCAGCACAGAAACGTCCACTGGAAGCTTGTTCGGGTTTTGTTAGCACGTCTGTCTGATTAGATTAGTGTGCATTCAATTAGCTGCTATTCAATATACTGAATGAATCAGGTCTGAGAGAAAATCCCATTGGTCTGTCACTTGGGATTACTGAGCTGTGCTTTGTAAATATCTTCAGCCAGGATGAGAAACTAAATGGAAATACAATTTAAAATCTTGTATCGTTAATGTAAGAACCTTGATAAATTGTAGTGTTAGGTGTGACTCATTTCTACTTCTTCTTCTGACCCTAACTTCTTCCTGGAGTGTTTTTGTTTTTTTTTGCATTGTATTCTTTAGATTTGCTGCATTTTGTTAATGAACTGAATAGATATTGATTGTGACGGATGGAATCATTTCAAAGCTGCACTTCTACATCACGATAGTCCTTGAAGGAAAATGTTTTTGAACACTTAAATCAGCAAACTGTGGTTTGTTCTCTGCAGTCTAGGTTGTCACGTCGCAGCAGTTATTTTAAGAGAGTGAAAGTCTCATTTATTGTCTGCACTAACGAGGTCAGGTTATTGCAATTCTGAGACTTGAATGGACATGAAGGTCTCTTGGTTGAGTGATCAACAATCTCTATGGACAGATATCTGAATCCAGAGTGGGTAGAGAAGGAGCACGATCTATGGCAGCATGAAGCATTGTCGTTTCCATGCAGTCCAATTAGTATTAACCAATAGTAAAAGGACTTGAGCGTGTAAAGGCCTTCTCTAGTCTTCTGATTACTCAAAGTGCTTTTCCCCCGCAGGTCACACCTACACATTCACATACAGAGGCTGCTATTTAAAGTGTCCATCAGAAGTAACTAATCCCATCTGTACCTATTCATACACCACTGACGAAGCAGAGGTAGCAATTTGGGGTTAAGTGTCAAGGACACATCGGACATGTTGCTGCAGGAGCTGGAGATCCAACCCCGACCTTCTGGTTGAGAGACGACAGACTCTACACTCTCTCTGGTTACACTGTTACCTACTGGCTACAACAGAAACCCTGCAATATTTGCGGTTGCCTCAACGACTAAACCATCGCCAGGCTATGGTCATTATATATAAACAGCCAATGAGCTCTGAGATCGAGTGATCAGCACAAAAAAATCACCAACCAGCTTTTTAGGAACATTCATCTTAAAAGTATCAGGAACCTTCAAGCATGCTTGGAGGAAGGTAGACTATTTTAAAGATCAATAATAGTTAGAAACATCCAGTCAGAGATAAAGATTGGCAAAAAACAAGCTAAAGACTGCAAACATAGAACATCCAGCAGATTAAGGGTTTGATCAAGTCTTACATTCTTCTCACATAAGGCCACTATTACACATGGTTTTGTTTCCTGTGTGACTCCAAAGTTTGCCAAATTTGCAGGAACTCCTGTGTGGGAAAAATGTCTCAAACACTGAAGAGGAGTTAGACTTCCCTCATGAGTCGTCTTTTCTATAGCCTGTAGACAAGTCTTCAACGCTTCATTACATCTCATTATAATGTTTCCAATTTCATGTCATCAGGTTTCCAGAGCGAGCCGTGTCCGTGCTGCACTCAGGCTGCCTGGAGAGTCTTCTTCTTCGCTCCCTCTACACAGACAGGGAGTTCTGGGAGAGCCAGGGGGGGGCCAGCGGTCTCAGGCCTCTGATCCGCACCGTGGGGCACAGAGGGGAGATTCTCCTCCAGCACATCAGGGACAAGAAGCTACAGCTGGAGAGGGACCTCTGACTGAGCTGAACAGACAAAATTAGAAATAAGAAATCCAAACATCATCTGGGCTAATAAGCTGATAATCAAGATGACATTTATAAAATGGTGAAACTGATTCTGAAACACAGCGGATAAGCTTGAAAGTCGAAGAAAACACTTTTATTAGGGCTTACACAATTACAATTGGTTTCAAACCCAAGTGTGCTATTAATATAGCTTAAAGTTTTACTTCTATGTTTATAGAAAAACCAGTCAGTGATGCTACTTTTGCCTCCAAAGGTTTTGTTTTGTTTGTGTGTGATGTACAGCTAAGCTCATTGCAGACTTGTGCTTTAAACTGAACTAACTATCTAACAGCATGTATCTCCAGCTATAGCTTGCTGATATAAGCGATTACAGATTTGTGTAAATATGTTTTAAAGAAGAAACTTTTTGGTTAAGGAGCGTTCAGCTGCACTCACGCAGGATGTGATTGTAAAGAGATTTTTTTTTTTTTTTACCATAGACAGGAAGACTTCACCCAACTTAAACATCGTTTTTATTGTCCCTGAGGGGAAATTTGTTTTGTAGCCAGATTAAGAAACATAAAATAATGAAATAGATTCAACCTAGAGTTCATCAGGTAACTACAGAGACCTTAAAGTCCTCAAAAAGTTAAAAAAAAAAAAAGTTTTATGATATCTATGTGTGCATAATTTGATTTTTTTTTTAACTCTTTGGGACTTCAGGGGCTCCATAGGTAACAACAGGAAACTGACCATGTATGAAAAACTCCATAAAACCATAGTTAAAACTGAAATAAAACTCATCAGTCATCAGGGTCATGCTCCAAGAATGACTCTCCAAGAAGGTTTATAATGTGTAATGTCACAAATGTTTCAGTTTAACATCAGCACAAGTTTGGGGGTTTTAAAAATCCATCTGTCTGCAGTCACACTCAGTGGAGTTTAGAGGGTCTTCACTGATGGTCTTCACAATTGATGAAGGAGACCTGTAAGATATGTTCGGTCTTATGTTTGGATGCCTTGTCCACACAATAGGTAGTTACTTCGAGTGTGTCATTGTTTGGAAAGGTTCAAATGAACTCGTAGAGTGAAACGTCCCAACTAACCAAATTATTGTCGCAGAAATTACATTTTTAATTTCACCAATCAGTGAAATGCATTTTTTCTTAATGTAGTCATTGATACATTAATGCCTCTTGTGCCTAAAGTGTCTGAAACAGCTCAAAATAACTTCTAGTCAGTGCCTTTTATCCACAAAAAGGGAGGAAAAACTATGACAAAGCAATATGTTTCAGTTATAATTCATATAAGATGAGATATTTGTTTCATACCTTAACCCGTGAACTACAGCAAGTGGTCAGTGTATTAACAACAGTAACATCAAGTGGTGAAATCTTCAACTAAAACATGAGGTCATCTAACGGTACTCTATTAACTCTCTCCATATCTTATTTTTAACGTGTAAGGAAACAGAGAGAGAGAGAGAGATGTGCTGCCATCTTTGAAGCTGGAACAAAAAAAAAAAAACATGACTGACTACAAGTTGAGTCGCTGACACGTCTCCATCAAAGCACACACACAGAGGACAAACAGATCAGCTGTGAAATCGAACGCGAGTCTGAAGAATGAATCACTCTGTCAGTGAGTTTCTTGGACTGGCGCGATGCAGCAGCAAACACACGCAGGCTCTCGTGTTCAAAGTGTCTAATTCCCGCTGATTGTTTGATCCTCTGCACTAAAACAAATTGCCCCTGTAGCTCCGCCTGCTGATAGGCCCGTCTCTCCAAACACATTTGTGTTTTACATCCCATCATCTCACTAAATGAAGGGAAATGTGAAACTATTTATTCTGCAGCTCTTCCACAACAACCTACGAGGATTTTTCCAAACAGTTTAGTGGAAATAGGCAGGGTCTATCGTTTTCTATTTTAATATTTTACAGCGAGCCAACAGCAGATCGAGGGATTGATTCAGTTGGATGTCTGTTTTTAGGAGATAAGCTTTTCTCCTTTTTTAATCGAGGGATTAAAAATGGCTGTCAGCAAATAGCTTCTGGACCGGATCCTAGAAGCCTTTTGATAAAAAATGTACCAAATGTATTTGTGTGTGTGTGTGTGTGTCCTTTTTTTCTATTTTTACTCAGTGACTGTCCTTGCACATTGTTGATGCACAGCAGCGCAGAAGGAAAAGATGAAAGAAAAGGGATGAAAATCACAAGTCATTAGGGAAGAACGGGAGCTGAACGACACATCTCTGAAGCTGAACTGACATAAAACATTCTCCTGCTTTCTGGTTCTTGTGAAGAGAGCTCAGATGATATCACTTCTATACGCCTCACCAGCTCTGAATTATAATATTCCAGCCATATTGGCACTTCGTGGATTAATGACATTTTCTGAGGCTTTCATCACTGAATAAATGGCTTTAACTTTTTGCAATCATTTCTCTGCTTCTACTTATTGTTTTAGGTCCAGCTCATCCAAGCTCCATCTGGATTATAAAAGCGTAATGCATTCACATACATCAAAAAGTCTGCTTGCTGCACTGCCAAAGCTTACAGTTCAAAAGAAGGCTTGGAGTTGAAAGCTTTAATGGAGTAGGCCTTGTTATAGAGGACATACTATACCCCTTTTCCATCTTTTCAAACAGTCCCCTGTGGGCTAAATGAAACATCTGTGCTGTGCTTTGGTCCAAATATAACATGAATCAAGCACCAGAGGAGGTTTGTGACCCTGTATAAACCAGCTCTCTCAGAACGCTCCGTTCTGGTGTGTGTGTCTCTTTAAATGCGATGAGCCCCTCCCCCCCACCCCGAGTTTTCCCGTTAGACATCACTCCTCTGTAGCGAGAATAAAAAACGACTTACACAAAAGTTTTGCTCGATGGGGTCTATCTCTCATTCATCCCTATCACGCACGCTCACTCACATCTCCGCTGTCATTGGGTAATCAGCTGTCTCGTCAGCGGTACTCAACTAACCAATTGCATGGCGTTCTTCCCTCATTGTCAGCCTATCATCATGCTGCTCCAATTTTAAATTTGAATCTTTATCTGCATTATGCTGCATTCATGTGCTGCTCCAAGTTTCCACGTTGGGAAGTCTTTCTTCCAACTTCAGTGCGTTCACATGATTTCAGTTCGGTAAGTCAGAATATTGTAACAACAGCAAAAAAAAGTGTTGATTCTGTGTTGATGTGCAATACATGAATTAATGTTAACATTAACAAAACATATTTTGCCCCACATGAGATGACGATTCTGACGGAAAGTCGGAAAGTCAGGCACCTAATTGTTTTCTGAGTTTTCAAGTGCATGTTCTGACTTGAGCCAGTGTTCATGTGCATTTTAAAACTCAGAAACTTGTTTTTTTCCGATGTGTCCAACACCACATGAATGCACCATTAGTTCCTTCATGCCGATGTTTTGTGCACCCTCCCACTCCCATCACCCCCGCGTCTTTGCAGAATCATCATCCATCAATCCTTCACTCATCCGGTCTCATCAAGTTAACAGCTTCACCACCACCAGGGTCTGGACTCCATGGAGGGGATTTATTCTGTTGATGATCAGAATTCTCCCAACACATCAACCACCCCATAGAGTCAAAAGTCTGTCTGTCGAGTCACATTTCCATTTTATCCATTGTAATAAATCATGTTCTCTATTCACATGTCTCTCCGGATTTAAATATTGCTCAGTGCTGAGCTCATGGTGGATTAATGTTGGGTCTTTGTAACATAGTGTAACTAAGAGTAAGGCCTTTTACCTGCTCTCTTGAGATCACCTTTGTTATGAATTGGTGATATACCAATAAAGATTGAGTGAACTAAATCTCCACAGACTGCCATTCAAAAGACTCAAATCTTCAGTTTATTTTGTGAACTTAATAATAGATTTAGAAAACAACATCCTTTTAAATCATCCTTTTTTTTAACCAAAACTAAATTATAAGAGCTGCCTCATTCTCAAAAGGGGGCACCAAAATCCACACAAACAGAAAGCTCGTCAGAAAGTTTTAAATAAATACTTTTCTAGAAAATGTTTTGTTGGTCTGCTACCTGGTGGTTTGGACGAGGTACTACAATGTCAAAGAGTAGCCTCAGACTGTTGTAAACGTCGACTGTGACCATCTACAAGCAGAGGATCAGACTCAATGAATGCATACAAAGATCAAGTTAAATGTGTGATTGTGCTGGGCGAACCTGAAGAAGCTACAGGTGAAACGCATTGTTCGCGCACAATAAAAATATAGTCAAGCTATTTTCAGTGTGCCACGGACTTCTGTTTTTTCATCAAGTTAAATGTATTGAAAGGAAACGTTGCTGTCTGCAGCGTTTTTTATGTTAGATTATTAACTGAGGAGCAAGGGGACAAGTAGCTGTGTAATATAGGGGACTTGAACACTTGTTTTCCCAACACTTTGTCTCTAGTCTCCATACTTTTTGACTGTGTCGGCTTAAGTAGGGCATTGACTGATGGAGGGGTTTCATAAGTACGTGCTCATTCACACAGAAGAGCATTTCGCAAGATCTCTAAAATGACAAACTACCTTCATGTTTATTGGGAAATTGTGTTTGGAACTATAAATATGGTGTTTAAAATCATCAAAATTGCATTTCACGTTGGTTTTGTCAACTTCCAGCCATTTATTGAATGTAAAAAGTTCACATGGTCACTGAGCTGTCACAAACTGGCTTTATAACCCATGCACTTTTACAGAAGTGTCACATTTGAGCCATTTCTATCTTGTTTTTGGAGCTTGAAGTGACAGTATTTGGAGAAGAGGTGAGGATAATCAATTTGAAGCCTCCTTGTTGACAGCTTTAAGCCGTTACAATCATGGGTAGCTACCAAGCGGCGTCCTCCAGGGTTGGAAAATGAAGCCAATGTGGAAGTGCAAAAACCTGCAGATCCTTAAGTGTCCACTTGAGGCTGGCTGCAATCCCATTCAACAATGCCAGATTCCACACTAGAAAGAAACATGTTTGCAGAGAATTGTGTCTGAGAAGCTCATTTATTTATCGCCCCATATGGGGATGAATTTATTGGTAACTTATCCTTTATGATGATATTAAGGCTGAGAGTTATTCATCATAAGGGGCGTAGCTAATCTGACCGACAGCCAGGTGCATTGTTGCTGTTCAGTCCCATCTCAGGTTGCCTCACAGTTAGGTTGAGACAGCATTTCCAATATGGTGATAATATTTCAAATATATGGCCACTTCAAAAGTTTGCTCCAGAAACCAACGGGTGACTTTTACGGTTTATGGAAGCCATACACTTCAGCATTCCCTTCTGTATTGCGTACGGGGTATCCGCATGCACTCTGTCTGAAAAGTGAAGGCAGAGTCAGTGAGAGATCGTCTGCTTATTACAAAAGTTAAGTTAGTCTTATTAAGAGAATGTTGTTTCAATAATTTAGATGTATGTCCTCCACTGATGCTTTTAAAATTCTGTGAGTTCATTTGCACATTTTCTTTTTTCATGTGAGTGCATACAGTGCATCAGAGAGGGGGAAAAGAGAGAGCAGAGGAGACAGAGAGCGATAGATGGCAAACATAAACAGCCACTCGCCCGTGACTCATCCATAATAGCTATCATCATGGAGCAGTATGGTGAAGGTCGTTATCTGACGCAGAGCAGAAAGAATGGACTATTATAAGCGGCAGAGGCAGCTGCAGGTCCGTGTTACGTCCTCGAGGCTGTGATGATGAACACGTGTATCACAGCCTGGCTCTCTGAGAGAAGGAGGCCAGGCAGGTAATTAAGCTCTTCGTCCCGCTTTATTAGGAAATTAAACAGCACCTTTGCAGATATGCCATTATTATATGCATATTTTATTTTCGCAGTTTGCTCTCCCGAAAGTATACTTGAACTTTGAGAAATTGCCTGTTGAGCATACATTACGGTCAACAATGACTGCAGCCGATGAACCAATGTTTTACTGTCAATCATAGACGTTGTGTAAGAAGTTGCTGCAGCCAATCTGATGTGACCAATATGTTTGATAAATGGGATTTCAAATGTGTTTCTACGTCGACTCTTTCACTCAGTGTCTCCATGAGTAACGGCAAAATTTGGTGCAGAAACACGACAGAAGTCCATGATGAAAGTCGTGATGATTCCAGTTCACGCTGTGTGTTTATGTGCTGATTGTCCCTTCTCCCCTACTGTAGTCTGCAGCTTTGCCCAGGTGAGGCTACTGATTGCTCAACGAGGTGCACCTGGCCTCAGTCCTTCAGGGTGTTTTCACACCTATAGTTTGTTTACTCTGGTCTGAATGATGAACCAATTCATGACATTGTTGCATAATTACCTTATGAAGATCAGTCTGTTTTCACATGGTGACATCAAGCGGACCAAGGTGTGTGATGCACTGTCTCTCCAGTTGGTCGGAATTTATTGCTGGAAAAATCCCGGACATAATCAAAGACTTTCTAAATGGCCAACAGGGTACCCTGTGCACAGCCTCCACATGTGCTCAGGTGAGCACGGTTGCAGGAACAAATCACAAAAAATAAGTCAAAAGTCTGTGGCACACTGAAAATAACTTTATGCGTTTCGCCTGTAGCTTCCTCAGGTTCCACGTGCATGGCGAACCTGAGGAGGCTACAGGTAAAACGTGTGGTCTTTATCACAAATTCATATATATTGCCCGTTTCCATCACTGCAACACCTGTTGGTTTGCAATGATAACTGGTGTCATATCTGGCAAACCGAGGGGCGTCCAAAACGGCCGTGTGTGGGGGAGATACCTTCTCTGGTGAAAACAAATACAGAATATTACAGACAGAAATCTAAACTTTAAAGGAGGACATACTCTCTGCTGCATTGTTGTCAGAGAAGCCAGCACGTCAACTCAGCATGTTTCCTTAATGTCTGATCATATAGTAAGGACATTTTATAATTTAATTCAGTAGATATCTTACATATTGCTCATTTAAAGGCCTGGGTGTTTGAACTTTCTTGAATTATTAATCGCATTGGTTCTCCTGTAATGTGAGACTTAAAACAATAGTACAGAGCAGTATGACACTTTGTATTACACTTCATATTTATTGAGGGCTTCAGAACATAACTCTCGTCTTGATATGATCCTGAGCCTCCGTATCCACAATTACTGCTCCATTCATGCGTCACATTTTCAACTGTAGTGATGACTGCTGCAAGTCGCTAGCGATTAAACGAAATATTTACACACTCTCTGCTCATGCCCATCAGCTAATAATGATGTTCTCGCAGCAGGCGACAGCGAGCGATAAATAAAAGGCCGCAGCAGAGAGCTCAGCTGCTCTCCCAACTTCTAACCACGCAGCGGGGAAAAGTGGATCAGAGATAGGTCAATGCCTAAAGCCTCTGCTGTTCTCTTTCTTCTTTTACACCCTGATATCTGTTCTCTTTCTCCTCTCTTATCTCTATCCCTGAAAGCTTTTCTGAGCCCCCGTGTTCTGAGCACTAAATCCTGATTTTGAATATGACAGCTCCTCTGGCAGTATCTGAGAATGTGATAGGGCGCTGGCTAACAAGTTTTTGATTCACGGCTTTAGCAGATTATGTCCTTATCTGACTGTTACAGTCTTTTCTGTTGTATAGTTTACACTTTTCAGTATGATGTGATAGCTGATGGGGGATGCTGGAAAGTTGCTCTTTAGCCCTTTTCAGACTGTCGTCATTACGACTTTGTACTTTCATGTTCCGCAACTGCAAAATGCATCGCGCCTTGAACGGGCAGTCCTAACGGGGTTAATGTTTTCCGTTCACCAGTTGTCCTTCTCCCCTCTTTCCTTGATAGCGTGACTATGTCAAACTAAATCAGCATCGCTATTAAGGCAAATAATGAGATTGTTAAAAATGTGTAATGCATGATGTCATTCTTGTAAGATTAAATCTGATGTTTTTTTGGATTGATGAGTATGTTGCATTTATCTGCTTATGATGTTCAAGGCTGTGTTCATTTTAACTGATTCATATACCATTGCCTAGTTTAGTCTACACTGACTAATGCGTCATAATATATAAATCTATTGTATGAGTAGTGTCACAGTTTTCCTCATCTGCTAATCTTCCCCTTCTCATTTCTTTCATCTCCGCCTGCCAGACATTCCCAGCTCACAGCGTCCTCAGCTCACCTGTGCACACAGCTGCTCCTCATCAGTAATCAAGCCAGTATATAAGTCTCTCTTGCTCACTCACTCTGTGCCTTATTGTCCTTTCTTATTTTCTTTTTTTTTTGTATCCCATGCAAGACTCCCTAGGATTGATTACCTGCCTGTAAACCTACCTACTGGTTTCTCAGACCCTCTGCCTGGTTCCTTCCTGCAGTCTGCCTTTCCCTCTCTTACTTTGGTACAGATGAGTTGTTGAATGAGACTGATATGGTTTCTAGCCGAAGCAAGTTATGGCAGACAATCCTTTCTCTACTACTGTTCATAACTTGGGTTTGAAGCAAACCAATTCTGTTACAGTTTATACCTGCAAAACAGCAGATTGTGGTAAATATTTGAATAATATATTATTTGGGGTCTAAATTAATCTAATTTCATTTTTTTAGTCCATCTTTGTTTGAGTTGTTCTCTAATAATTACAGCCATAAACTAAGTGATGTGAAAGTGATCCATTGAATGAATTCAGAGCTAACTTTAACTGGAGTTTAGAAGCTGGACTGTTTAAGAAGACAAGCGTGTTGCACGGATGAAAGGTGAAAAATAAACTCCATGTGAACACTCAAAAGTTCTATTTTGCCACAAGAAACCCAAAGGCTACTACTCGGAACCACATGCTAAAATCGAAAAAAGAAAACTGTGACTCTGATAACTTTTTTTCAGTTACTCGCTCACAGAGCAAAATCAAATCAACAGTAACAGAGAGGACGAGGATAATAAACGAGTATGTGTACAAAATGTTTTTACCCAAACTCCCCTCTCTCTCCTCACTCATAGCCATCTGTGTGGAACGTCTTAAACTTACTGGGGTGGCGTGGCAGACTGGGAGCCAGATAATTATATTGGGCAGATAGAAACCAGTTACTGGCGTCAGTTGTTTCCTGTCAAATTGAGTCAGCCTCCACCCATGAGCCTTCGTCTGTGTGATGTTACCACAAATAAAAATCAGAACATAATAAAAGAGTAGATGGGCTTAAAAGATGGGGATTGTGGTTACTATATTTGAAACACAAAACACTTAGATAAATATAAAATCTTTATCCCTTCATGCAGCTCAGTAACAGCTTCAGCTCCAGTGTGTGGAGTGTGTTTGCTATCGTTCAGGTTAACACACACACACACAGTGTGGTCCTTTAATACAATGCTGCTACTGTGAAGATTCATGTGGAGTTGACTGCTGTTCTTCCTCTGCAGCACCCTGTCAGGTATTTACAGGTGAGCAACATGGCGGGAGCCGACACATTAGCCCCCCGCCTGTGACATATTAACCACATGCCAGTCTGCTAGGTGAACAGCAGGAGTGCACCTACAGCCTGCTGAATGTTCATGTGTGTCTCTGGTTGCTTTATTAAGTGCTAAATCATTCAGCTTCAATAATCTATCTCCGGTAGCTTTGGGCCAAATACCCTCTCAAATATATTTTGTCATTTTTGGCTGCTGTTTCATCCACGCTGCACATTCTCGCTCTCAACTCATTCAAAATGTTAGCTTGGTCAGCTGCGTTACACTTCAAGATGTCACCGTCCATCGTGCCCCTGCTTTTTGGGAAGGCAGCCACTAACTACAAGCTTGTTAATGTGTCATTTGTTCCTGCCATGAGATACTTTAAGGGAAGGAGATCACATTCCTGAGTGGTATGAATAATGAAAATAGGTCCTGTCTCCTCCTGTGGAAAGCAGGCGGCTGAGTGACATGAAATCGTCCTGGCTCGTCTGGTTTCGACTCCCAGCCCTGGCTATCGTTGCCTGAAGAGCTGCCAACCAGGCTGGCACAGCTGATGCTCCTGACTCCTGCACTGATCCTGTGTCTCCAGCATGGCCGCCTGTCAGCCTCTGACTTCACTCTTTCCTTTAAGCTGCTAAAACCTGTGCCAGAGCAGCAGGTTATTATTCCAATTCTGCTTTCAGTGCAGTGAATAACTCAAAACATTATGGTCAGTGGGCCGTTTACTCAGTTATTCATGCCACCAGTTAGATTAAATTTAAATGGGGTCTTATTGTTTTAAATATGGTGGAAGTCATGGACCAAAAAACTTGCATTTGGCAGCAGTTTCCAAGACGTATCTGAATAGATTCTTTAATCTCTAGGTGTGATTTATATCTAAGATTGGAAGTTTACATAAAAACTGAAATTTGGGGGCACTAGTGGAGTAGTGGAGTAGCGGTTATTGCGCGCACCCGATGTACAGAGGCTGTAGTCCTCCAGGGGGCGAGCCTGGGTTAGAATCCGACCTGTTGCTCCATTCCCTTTTTAAATAAAGGTCTAAAAAGCACTGTTTTAAGACAGTGCAGTTGAACTCAGAGACCTTCAGTGGGCGCCAAAGTGTACCTCTAATTTTCCAAAGCATTGGTAAAAAAAAACAGGTATAAATGTACATTGAGCATTAAGTTCTTGATTAAGACTTGAAGTCTTTGTTTGCTTTTGCGTTGGAAGTATCTGACTCGCCAAACATTGTACCTTCAAGTTCCAGCTGTAAATCTAAAACCAATCTGCTGCGCCAGTGATGATGTATGTATCCTATTAAAAAAAGAGTGCGTGGAGATAATGAGTATTGTGTTTGTTTTAACTGCGATTACTTCAGGTCACGATAAATGGAGCTGAATGTTCTTTATTGGTGCTATAAATCAGTCGCAACTGAGAAACTGTACCTACGACTGCAGGGTGCAAACATTTACAGTGGATCTACATGGTTGTATATGAGGAAACCTACATGTCCTACACAGCTCTCTACGATGGGATTTATGAGCTTTGCAGTTCGTTGGAATCTCCTCTGCGGGCATGCCTCTTTTGCTCGTGACACACGGACACCTGCTGCTAAACTCTGGAGCTCTCACCTGAAATGATTTGGTTTGCCCTTGAGGAGCTTTTGAATGTGTTTTTTTTTAAAGTGTTTGGAAGGACACTTTCTTTCCTTTCAGCCTGAAGTAAGAAAAGGAAACAGCTGTGGAGCGCTCAGTGAGGCTGGAGCTCAGAGTAATGGAAAAGAAGAAGAGCTCAGTCACATTTAAGGCTCAGGTGTCATCATAGCTCAACTTTTTTTGTGATTACTGAATAAGTGATTTAAGTGATTTACTGAATAACAATTCAGTCAGCAGCTTATGTTCTCATTTCTATTCCCTCCCTTACTTTCTAACCCCCAAAAAACATGTTCAAATATTTGCTTTTAAGGAACAAATTGCAGACAGAATTAGGTTTTCTAATGTCAGTGTACTAAAGCAACTTTCATTGACTTAAGAAATATTGTAAAAGTTCGACCACTCCCACCCAAGCAGGATACTGAAAACTTGTTCATGCATTTATATTAAGTTGATTACTGGTCTTTCAAACTAAGCGAATAACAAACTATGATTAAGTTAGATCTGCTGCCAGGCTTTGGAACTAGAACAAGAAGAAAAAGAGAACATAGCAGCCCAGTTTGAGCGAGCTGACAGTAGCTGCCAGCGTCTTTGGGGATTCATTCTGGTGTTATTTTACTCATTGACATGGCTCTTAGTGGTTTGACACCAGCCTACATCTCTAATTCTATGTCCTTTTATAATCCTTCATCAGCTTCACAACAATCTGCATTCAATCGTTCAAATAACGACTGTCACAAAAATGAAAAGTCAGAAGCCTTAACTGTCACTTTGTTTTGTTCTCATCAATCAGAGATTTGTTTTGGAGGGGAGGGAGGGGGCTTTTTGTGCCTTTTATCGAGAGACAGGGCAGAGGATAGAGGAAGAAATCAGGGAGAGAGCGAGAGTGGGGAATGACATGTGGGAAAGGAGCTACAGGTTGGACTCAAACCTGGGTCGCCTGCTTTGAGGACTACAGCCTCTGTACATGGGGCGCACACCTAACCACTCGGTCACCGACGCCCCCAATAAGAGATCTTTGTGGGTTTATCATTATTCATATCGTAACACTATAACCAAAGAAACTGAACTGGCAAGTCACAGACATTTTGATAATAAATCAGTATTTTATTTTAAGGTGAAGTATTTTATTTCTTATGGTAATCTCGCCAAACACCATTCACTGGTGACAGTGGGGAATGACACGCAGGAAAGGAGTCGATGGTTCAGAGTCGACCCTGAGCCACCTGCTTTGAAGAATGTAGCCTCTGCCTCAAACAATCAACTGTGAGACCAACTAACACCCTATCAGTAAAATCATGTTAATATGACCAGCTGTGACCGCCCTCTGGCCTGTTTGGTTGTGCTTTCTTTTCTGTTCTGTTGCAGGTACATGTAATCAGTAACGATGAGCCAGAATCAGTGAAGGTCCAGGATGCAGAAAGGCATGGATTAATGAGGTGAGCACAGATCATTTTTATATCTGAAATATGCTCGTTATTATCTGGGAATTAAAAAAAAAAGAACATCAATTTTGATGTCATGTGCTTCAGACCCGGCCACCTGAGCCCCTAAAGCTCCGATCATCTTCCTCTGCTCCTCCCCGTTGGATTCATTCACCGAGGCTGTGGCTTCATTTCAGTCAAACCTCTGTGATGTATATCAAAATAAAGCAAAAAAAAAAAACCTTTGATTAGTGGGATGGGTTAATTTATTCCATTACTCCATTTCAAAGAATTCTCAGCACAGTCATTTCAATTAGTCAAGTTATTTGCTAGATATTGTGGAACCTTGTCTCTTTACTCACAGGCAGCCGGCAGCACATCGGCGGGGGGGCTGTCTCTCGCTGTCTCACATTGAGGGAGGAGGCGTTAATAGTTTGGCAGTGTTTCGTATTTTAAACACCTTCTTACTATACATCAGAATTAATCTTAGAACCTTTACTTTTTTAGATGTATGTGTTAATTTCTTCCACTCAAAACACCCAGTCGTAGTTTAGTTTAAACACTGTATTTATCAGTCAGGGGAACACTGTCACGCTTTGAGGAGGAGAGCGGCAAAGGAGGAGCTACTGTAGGCACTGGCAGATGAAACCCTGGTGAGGCGACAGGTTATACCAAATATCTCAGTCCATTTTCATCCATTGAGGATGTAAATCCATAAATGTTTTAATAAATTTTGACTTAGCTTCCACTAAAACCCGAGTAGATTTCTATGGTCATTTGATGTAATATCTGGTGATGTTATATCAAAACAAATAATGATGTAGTGGTTAAGATTTAGGAGAGTAGTTTAGTAGATTACAAACATTATAAATAGAGGACATGGTTGGCAGAAGATACTCCTTAAGTCAAAAAAAAAAGAAAGCAAACTGTATTTAAATCCATATTAATTCTGTTTCTTGAGATTTCACTAACATGCAAGGTTGTTGAAGGATGACTGTGTGAATGTGCATTAAAAAAACAGGCTTCCTGAGAGATTATATCTGTGCTGCAGTCAGTCAGCCTGCCGTTCACGTCAGCTGTCAGCTTTGCTGCTTTCACCTCCAAAGATGGAACATCATGTTTTTTATCCTGCAAGGACACACAAAGTCTGAGGAATTATCAGAGAAAACAAGAACATTTGAGTAGGTGTTTTGGTCAAAACCAAAAAAAGGAAAAGCTGTGCTGCACATTATGTTTAAGTCAAAACCACTAACTGAGACCAAGACATACCTGAGACCAGAGTGCTCCGAGACCAAGACAAGACCAAGACATTTAGGGAGTCAAGGCCATAGATATCAATGAAGTGTGCAGGGGGCGTGTCACTCATTTATAATAACACCGGGAAGGTTGTGGCCGTAACCAGGGAAAATAAGAATTTAAGTTATTTGTTGTTTTACAAAGGGGGCGTTTTGCCTCTCGTCGCAGTAATGACTGGGAACAATCAGAGGTGGTCTTGTCAGACCGTAAATTGATTTTCGTTTCCACATGTGCAGAAATATCAGGAGTCCTGAAACAATATTATGGAGGAATTCAGTTTTGTGCACTTTGGCGCCCACCAAAGTTCTTTGAGTGGAACTGCATTGTTGTTAACTCAGTGTATTTAGAAAGCCAGCTCGGCGACAACTTGCAACCTATTGTTTGTCAAAGCTCTGTCCAACGTGTCAAAGCCTGTCCAACATTTACTCTAGCCTGGCTTCTTCCTTGGTCACTCTCAATTTTTCTTAGCTTCATCTGTCACGGTCCTCTTCCTTCTCTTAGCCTCAGCCAAAGGTTAAAACAGGCTAACTGGCTTCTTTTCAGCTGAAGGCTGGTCTGTGAACTAGTGCCGTAGAGCCATAAGCACTTCTTATGAGAGCACCGCGGCCCGCTGCCAAAGGTTTTATGGTGCTGAAAGTAGAAGACAGAGGCACTCTATGGAAATGGGAACACCATTCTACCTGTTGAAAGTTATTTTACCAGAAGATCGCAACCACTATTAAAAGGTGGACAAGTTACACATTGTTGCTTTAAGAAGTTACTTCAGAGGCTAACTTCCTAACATCTCTTTTCTTTGGCACAATCAGGATACAGAACATGGAGTTTCTTTCCTCATGCACCTGAACAGCTTGTCATCGCTCTTCTCTTCCATCTGTGACAACCACTCATTTAGTGAGTGAGTGGTAGAGAGAGGGGGGGAGAGCGAGCGTTGAAATATTGAGCAGCAGAGGGAGATGTTACTAGGGAAGTTGTCATCTGGCCATACATTTACACTTAACATCATTTTAATGGCTTCATTCAAATGTGAGGCTTGCGTCAGCTTTGAACTTGGGGCCCATAGGCAATCACCTTTATCTCCTATGCACTGAGCCGACTCTGCAGCTGGATGCTGGGTTAGTGTTGGGGCTGAAATCAACACAATCATTTTTTTTTAAGCATTTACGACTCAACTATGGCAGGTTTCAATATTCCCCCTTTCAGCTAGTTACTATTGGACCTTTGTCTGGTTGATCTGGCTAACAAGTTTGAAAGCTCGCAAACTGGAACAGTGAAAACAATGGACAACTTTAAGGATCTTTACATTTAGTGGTTTACATGCATAGTTAAATCAAGCTATGGTTATAGCTGGATTAGAGCATTTAACTGGACTTCAGTCCGTGTCCCAGTATACATGCACCAGAGGAGAATCCATTTATTGACAGACGTATGTTTCACTCCGCAATAGGTGGTGAAATACCCCTCTTCAAGTAGTAACTGTTGGACCTACTTCCAATTTAACCTTACTAACAAGTAGGCAAGCAGCAAAAACCATTTTGGTCTGATTAAAAGCAGGTTTGGTAATTTCCTCCAGAAACACTTTTTTAAGATTTTGGGTGAAATTGTCAGTAGGACTAACATGTTTACATGCATTTTTAAAGTCAATTTTTGATGCATAAATCAACGTTTTCTATCTTCATGTAAACATACTGAATGTGAAATCAGTGCAGCTTGAGTGGCCTTCTTGAATTAGCTTGCAGGCGTCGCCTCAGTTCAGCATCTCACACTGCACCCTTGCTTCAGAGGAAGATGGCTGCTGTGTGAATATGACGAGCAGGAAAACTTGTCTTTGTGAATTTGTCTTCTGGTGAACATGAATATCTGTAGAAAATGAGTACTTCAAGATGTTTTATTTCCAACCAACTGAGCGCCCAAATTGTGCCATCGCTGGATCTGACTCCATTATGGCTTAAATGTCAGAGCTAAAATTATCAAATGTCTTTAGGCAGGAAGGCCCTGGACCGCCTTCCTCTGAAGCCAAAGGAACATCCTACTTCTCACATGATATCTGACATTATAATTTGCAGTCAACCAAATGATTTTATGCATTGAGTAAGTTGAGGTAATAACACCCAGTATGACCACCCAGGGGTGTAATTAGCAGCGTGTGTTCTACCGCTTTCCAGTTTGGGTCTTCTGTGAAGAGTGAAATATTTATCACATTTCGAGCACATCATAATGTGTGGAGGGGAAGGTTTTCAATCTGGTGTAAAACTCAGACAATTAACGCTGTATTCTTTAAAGTTAATATTCAAGCAGAGCCGGTCACACTCCAGAGGTGCGTTCAATAAGGTGAAATATTCATGGCTGCCTCACAGCCGAGTGTGAGCTGTTATAAATCTCACGCTTATTTTAATAATCTCATTGCTTATTGTCTTAACAGTACTTAAGCACTTATTACATGGGCTAATCTCTTTTTTATTGTTATTTATCATTTCATAATTTCTTAGTCAAGATTAAAATAATTATTAATCATCACCACCGTAATTCTAAAGAGGTTTTACAGCCCACCACGCCCGGCTGATTTCATCCTCTGTCCTTTGAATTGTTTTCTGGGCTTCTTGGCGTCTCCCTCCTTTAAAAGAAAACATGAACATCATCCCCAGGGAACCTTTACTCTGCGCTCTCCTTCTTCTGATGGAAATGTGGGGATGTCAACAGTGTGTGTGTGTGTGTGTTTGTGGATGAGGTAATGGTACACCACCTCATACCTTATTTATGCTGATGTCTCTGCACTGGCTCCACAGGCTCAGAGGGTAAAAGGCAGAGATGGATGGAGAATGCTCAAGACGTACGGTGGAAAAAAAAAAAAAAGAGAGAGCAGCGGGACGGAAGAGACAATAAAATGACAAGAAAGAAAAGTGGTGACTTAAAAACATCAGGAGATAAGCATGCAGAAGAGAGGAAAGAAGAGGAGGAGCGAACGGAGGAGGAAAAGGAAGCGAGAGAGACGCAGAGCAGCTTCCTCTGCAGCCATCCATCCTCATGAAGAGGAGCCTGTTGGAAGCTGTCTCATTAACCGCTGAACACACACATCCTCCCTTAGGTGCATCGCTATAACAATGATGAGCAGTGTATCATCGTAATCACTCTCTCTTTCTCACACACACACACACACACACACACACACACACACACACACACCTTCACAGGTGAAAGCTGTGACAGCGGTAACGAGCGAGCTAATCCTTGTTCTCCAATTCCCATGTAGAGATGTGAAATCTGTGTGGGAAATATTTGTGTGAAATAAAATGACAAACTTTCTCCATCTGTTAACAGCATGATGAGCCAGTCTGAAACCAAGAAAATGCATTCCTCATGTTTACTCGTGACCTCATCACAGCAGCTGCGGTGTGTGTGCGTTTGCTCCGAGCAGCTACAGCTTCCTGCTGAGCTGTCATGAAGACGCTGTGTGGGTATGACATGAAGGTAGAGGTGCTCACCTGATCAAGAATCTGACATACGTGTTACTGCTCGACAAGGGAGGCTTTCTGCTGGTGGTGTTAAGAGCTTAATTGTGCAAATAAAATACATTCTGGGTAGAAAGAAACGTACATTCATTAATTCATTTCTTTATTTGGCATGGACATCACAAACCAGATGCATTGTTTAAGTGTTTTAGCAAGCATGCTAGTTGTCAACACCTGTCCACAGGAGGCTTTTGAAAGGAAAACAATTAAGATAGGAAGGTAAAACAGAGAAAAACAATAAGCAGAGAACAAATAAATACACATAATACGCTATTCATGTGAGCACTGTTGTTTTGATTTTAGCCATTGTTTGAGTCATCTGTTAAAAGCATTACTGTTGCTCTCTAGTTTTATAAAACAATTTAAGAGTACCAAAATTCATAAAATTGTCAAAGGTGAAAAATTGTAACGATGATGAGAAAATAGCTGCATTTGCACAAAGAGAAAATGGTTCTGTGTTCTTGTTTATTGGAGAGCAGGGTTGGGAATTCTGGAAAGCTCGCAAGATCTGAAGAAACATCTCCTCATAGGGCTCTGTCTAAAAAAAACCCCACCCACTCCCCTCAGGGAGCCATCAAACGCCACGCCCTCCACACACATGAGTCGCTGGAGAGGACCTCAAGCAACTACAATTCCTCATTCAGGAGTATAAAAACACCCGACATTAACAGGCTAGGCTGAATGTGAAAAAAAAGCAAACACGGCAAAAGAAATGCAGCAACCCTTCAACTCCCTCAACGCCATCTGAAAAGCTTCATGAATGTTTACTCTAGTTTGTCCTCTTGCTTTATCTGAACTCATTCTCCTCGCCTTCTTCTCTGAGCTGAGCTTTTCCTGCTCCACGTGGTTTACCTCCAGTGGTGATGAAGCTTTTTCAAAGCACATGATTTATTGATAGCTGCCGGATGTAGAGACTGTTTTAATGAATGTAACAAATACTGTGTACTGGATAAAAATCCCAACCATACCTCAAAGAGGGAAGACTTCCATCTACGTTTACACAGGACTCCTGTTGTGAGCAATGATGGGAAGGTTACTGAAAATGATTTATAAAAGGAACTAGTTACTTGAGAAATTAACTTTGGGGTTACTTTATTTTGCTTCAATATTAAGCAGCGTCTTGGGTGGCAGTAGCCCAGTCTGCAGGGGCTTCCGGAGGACTACAGGTTCAAGTCCCGGTGCGGACCAAAACTGGAAATTGGTCTGGTAGCTGGAGAGGTGCCAGTTCACTTCCTGAGCACTGCTGAGGTGCCATCAAGCAAGGCACTGAACCCCCCAACAGCTCAGGAGCACTCGCTGTGTGCAGCCCCCTCACTCTGACATCTCTACAGTGCTGCATGTTCACAGGATCCTGTTTGTGCATGTGTTGCTGAGGCAGTGTGAGGGGAAACAACTCTCACATTCACACAACATTGAAGTCATCTTCAGTATGTATTTTGATAATTAGTTCTCTGAAGGCAATGTAGTCAACACTTGATATAAAGCACATTGTCATCAACATACCTGTCAATCAGTCTGCTTAGTCCTGGCTTACAGATTGTGAAACTGGCAGGGATTTCAAATAAAGCCTTGTGTGTCGCTGACGACTACTTTAATAGAAGTGTGGGGTTTAGCTATCAGCATCGTGGCATTGGAATAACCGCCCTTAGAAGTAGACACATTTTTCCTTCCTGCACATAGACAACAATAGAACGCTATATTCTTGTTGTTTAACACAAGTAAGGAAAAATAATGTTGCTATTTCTAAGACAGAAACAAGTGCACAAGGTCGTTGTTCCAGGACGCTACTGTGCGGACAAAATCAATGTCATAAACCTGAATCTCATGAAGTTGTCGGCTATGTCATGTAGTCTAGATTAATGAGTAACGAGTGCCTTTAATGTTTCTGTAATGTTTAAGTCATTAGATACACTAATTTCCCCAAAGTGGCAGTACATTAAGGCGTTTCTAACTAATGTTTTATTCCCGACACTGGTTGTAAGTGCATTCTTACAGTTACACTTTGGTATTCTGTCAAATGAATACTTAGCCATACCTTCCATGTGATAAATATTGGTGTTGAACTCGTGTTTCATAGTTTTGGATTATAAGGGTTACATCATTTTGACACATTTTAAAACATGTCATGTACTCATGACGGTGCTCTTCTTGTATGTAAATGATGTGAAAACTTTTTTATTATGCAGCCGGCAGCATCGACAGAAACTCTCTAGCATGAACTTTGCACACTCCCTGCTCGGCCCAATCCCCCAAAGTCACCTTAACCTTTTAACACAGATCAAAGAGGGGCAACACAAAAAGAAAAATACAGAGAGAAACACAAGAAAGCTTAAGTCACAGTTCAAAGCACTGGTATGTGTGTGTGTGAGCAAAAGAGAGAGAGAGTGAGAGAGATAAAAAGAGTGATGAGGGAAGAAATGGAGAGTCAATGAGGCACAGCACTGACTTCAAACACATACAGATTAACCTTACACCCCTCCCTCACAGCAGCACAGTAAAAAGCCAGAGACCCATTAATGAGTCCACGCTCTCTTTTGGTAGATCCTGACGCAGTTCAGCAGAATACAAATCTTACAAAGGAAAAAAAAGCCCACCTGAAAACTGTTGACATACAGCGGGTTGCAGCTGTGAGCATTAAGGGTTCAGGCTTGATTTGTACCGATGGTGTGAACCAGCTAGCCAAAGGTGAGAGAAAGAGGAGTCAGATCATCAGCGGTGTCATCAGGAGGTAAATATAACAACTGCTGTGCTGGTGGTGAAAGAAACACATGGACCTGTTGCTTGTTCTGTTTTTCAAACATGTACTGCATTCACTGTTTAAACCTTGTTTAAATATCCGTCTTGTGTTTGACATTATTAAGTTTGAAGAATAGCTCTCAGGTACAGCTAATTGGGATCCTAAAGAAATAACAACGAGAACCCTGGCTATAAGAAGACATATTGTGCAAAATGCGAAAATGAGAAGTCCATCCTCTCCGTCTTTTGCCTGCTCCACTTTTCGGAAAATGTGTGCTCAAACAGGCCATTTGGAGATTTTCCCTCTGTGACATCACAAAGGGCAGTAACCCCTCCCCCAGGTGGGTGACACTCCCACAGCTAGGTGTTTGTTCTGCCCTCTGAGTCTGCCTTCTCACCGTAAACAATAGGACATGGAGCGAGAAAGCCCGAGCAATCAAAGTCCTTCCAGAGAGGGGGGGCGTGGTCAGACACAGCTCATTTACATATTTAAAGGTACAGACACAGAAACAGCCTGTTCTGAGCAGGGCTGAAATAGAGGGGTTTATAGGTGTGATAACATACAGCAGGGGACCCCAGACTGCGGTCCACAGGCCGGATACAGCCGGCTAGAAACCTCAACAAAATAAGAAAAATGGCAAAAAGGTTATGGAAGAGAAAAATTGATTCGGAATGCAGAGCATATAACCCACATTGGACAAATAATTTTTTTGTACAATGCAAAGAAAAGGCTGTTTGTCTCATCGGTAGAGGCGGTGGCTGTGTTCAAAGAATACGATCTGCGCCGACATTATGAATCTCGCCACACAGACAAGTACGAAAGCTTGCAAGGCCAAATGCGAGCAGATAAACTGTCAAAACTGAAAAGTGGACCGTTAGCTCAGCAAACTACATTTGTACGCCAAGTTCAGCTGAACCAGTCATCCGTTAGGGCCAGGCCAGCTATCAGGTTGTGTTTTCATGAATTCATTCATCTTGATAATTTTATGGATATATCTTTGAATTGTGTCAACCATCTTAGGTTTATTCTTTTAGGTTTGTGAAGCTGTAATACATATGTGTAAGAGACCTCATAGCAGCAGAGTTATATTTGGATTGGAGCCAAGTGTCTGCTGTGAGCTGGAAAGGAAATGTGACTCCGAGACTGAAGAAATGTATATGTCTTATATTTACGAGTCAAGGTGATGTCTTCTTTCTAGCCTTTTAGAGATATATCCAAGCGGACAAGAATTTGTGGGCTGTACCTTCTAGCAGAATATAAGCAACACTGTGAAGATGAAGACTTTGTCAATGATTGCCAGCGATTGTGAGATCTTGGTCAGCATGGGTCAGCGATGGTCAGCCATGTGTGTTGTGTTTCTATGTTGTCTGACCATGGCTGAATAAATCCTAAGATGATCCACAGTCTGTTTCACGATTTCATCATTGTCCATTTAATACAGAAACAACCCCAACCTAACAGGTTGAGTTTGTAGAGAAATTTGTATGAGTGCCGTCGCAGAGGAGGTGTGCCCCAATAAGAAAGATGTCTTCAATGCAGTGAGTCTGTCAGTGAGTACAATCACTAGACAAATTGAAGAAATGGGGGTAATGTATGAGAGCAATGACTTGCAGGACACAGCACATCTGCTCATTTTTATTTGTGGAGTTGGCGCAAACTCTGAAGTGTCCGAGGAGCTGGCAGCCCTCCAAAGTCTCAAAGGTACAACTACAGGGGAGGATATTTACGGTAAAGTGTGCCAAGCCATGGAAGAGTTGGATCTTGGCTGGTCAGAGCGGGCCAAACTTTTTGGCAGCACTTATATCTGCGAGCAAACATTTTCACACATGAAACTACTGAAAACTCCGATGAGATCAAGGCTTACTGATGAACATGTGCATCAGTCTTTGAGACTGGCTGTGACTAGAATAGAACCTAACATTGAACTCCTCAGCAGCCAGATGCAGGAACACAGTTCACACTAGGGTAGGTAGTAATTATGGAACTAATAATGCTCTTAAATAGGCTACATATCTTTCTTGTTAAGTAATGCCCACGTGTCAGTAGGCTAAAGTGCATAACAAAATAATAACCTTATCCAGCATTAGGCATAATAAACAAATACCTATAATACAATATCATAAACTAATCTAGCATCATTAGGCATAGCAAATATATAATTATAATAAAATCTCCTGGGATAAAATCCATCTCCAAGATAATATCGGTAGTCACTCCAGCACGTTATTTTCTGTTACAGACAGACCCTGCCAGAGAAAAGGCAAATTTATGTGGACCTTAAAGAAACAAGTTTAAGGACCCCTGACATACAGGATCAGAGTGGATTTATAACAAGAAAAGTCACAGACATGTTTTGTGGAGCTCTGAGACTTATTCAAACTTGTTGGAAAGGCGGAGAATATGTAACCTCTAAAACTACATTTTGGAAGAAAAAAAGAAGCTTTGAATAAAACAAGCTGGGTTGTATTTAGCACCTATTAATCAAAGGAATTTTACTGTGTTTTAGATTAAATTGTCAGAGATTTACATTAAATACATTCATGATTTTTCATTTCTGGTAGACTATTATGTACAGTGACAGATGATGGCATATCAAAAAGTACATGTGTCTGGTCAGTGTTGCCCATCTGATCCAGCGGGTGTGACTGTTTGTTCCATGAAGCAACATTGAAGAGAAATTTAGTCTGATATGGTTTGGCGCTCATGAATGGTTTCTGAGTCTGTCGTAAAACACACATACAGTAGTGAATTGACATAGCCAGCTCGGCGTCAGTCTTAGCCTATAATTTTGCAAAGATCTGAACAATATGTGAAAGCCTGTTCCATCCCATCGTTTCAGCTACTGTTTCAAACAACTGAGACGGGATAACTGTCTTCTTTTTCAGCTGATGGCTGGTGTGTGAACTTTCAGCAGGAGAGCTGTGTCCAGCAGCTAAAGTTACATAGTGCTGAAAACATGCGACCAGGGCGCTCTGTTGAAATGGAATAAACCATTCTCCCTGTTGAAGGTTATTGTACTCTTAGATCAACTTTGATACATGTAACAATGTAACGTATAAAAACTGTTTCAGCCTTCACTTTACTGGGATGTTTTCTGACTGTGGGGCTGGATGAGAGTCTGTGTTATGTGGGGGAGGGGAAGGCAGGTACATTGTTCATGAGGCGAAGAAACTGTTCTTGTGGCGAGAGGTTTTGGTGCTGATGGACCGCAGAATCTTGCCAGAGGGGAGGTTCTCAAACAGTCCATGTCCGGGGTGAGAGGGGTCGGCCACAACCTTACCTGCACGCCTCAGGGTCCTGGAGGTGTACAGGTCGTGGAGAGACGGTAGATTGCAGCCAGTCACCTTCTCTGCAGAGTGGATGATGCGCTGCAGCCTGCATTTGTCCTTTGCTGTGGCTGCAGCGTACCACACTGTGATGCAGGAGGAGAGGATGGACTCGATGATGGCAGTGTAGAAGTGAACCATCGTGGTCTTTGACAGGTTGAACTTCTTCAGCTGCCGCAGGAAGTACATCCTCTGCTGTCCTTTCTTGATGAGGGAGGTGATGTTTAGCCCCCATGTGTACCAATGAGAGGTACACTCCCTTTACTGATACTATAGGTTCTGTCTATTGTGAACGTATATGGGCTTTTTAAAAGTCTGGAACCCCAATGTGAGACAACCCCTTTTTTACTGTATATTCTAAGGGGAATACAAAAAAAACCCTTGTATTTGGACCAATACAACATATAACATATTATGGACCTCTACAATCACTGAGGTATCTACTGACAGGGTGTTCTGAAATCTACAAAGGATACAGTATATATATATATATATATATATATATATATATATATACAGTATATATATAATTACGAGCTTAACCACACTTTCTTGACGTTGTGATTCTATTTCCTCCACTAAAAAGTTCTCTGTTTGTTTCATTCTGACTCTATCTTCATCTTCCTGCAGCCTGCGGGACTCCTGCAGGGCCAGGTGTCTGATGTGATCTGAGAGAAAAGCCGTCTTGAATCCACTCATGCTCCATGAATGTCAGATCAAATTAACCGGTAATTTAGTTTTGAAAGGCTGGAGCCAAGCAAGACTGCATTACCATCATCCAAATCGTGAGGAGAATCTTTTTTTACTGACTGAAATGATTTGGTTCTCAATTATAAATCATCGGAGGTCATCCATTAAAAAATAATGTTTTTTTGTGAACGAATCACAGCTTCTTCCTTTTTCTTTTTGCAACCCAGTTTGCAAAAAGGTTCTAGACGCTGTTTAAAATGTTTAAAAAGAAACTAGTGCTCTGGCACAGTACGAAACATGCAACAGGATTCACAGCCTTCTTACCTCAGTGGGAACACCAAATCTAATGAAACACTGATTGGAGGGCGGGGGGGGGGGGGGACAGATTGATTTTCAGGTAATTACAACACTAATGATGACAAATGTACTCTGGAGAGTCAATGAAATATTCAACTCCTGCAAAGAAACGGAGAAAAACACTTATGTCCCCGATGCATGTGAGATGTAAAATCAGGTCTGCAATTCATCTGAGGCACGGATCACGTTCATCCTCACAGATATGCACCCTGTGAAATACGTGGCTGATGTATTCCCCTTTCATACCCACCTACTCTTATATGTACGTGCACACACACACACAGTCCATTACACAGCAGTCCATCTCTCGGTGCTGCCTCTACTCCTGCATCGAGGAAAGGCCACTGTCACTTAGCCCCGCGCTGCCCATCTGCACCTGTCAGGCGGCATCTTGTCTCTGCGGTTAAGCTAGCAGAAAATAGCCTTGGGAACAGAGAGCACTGTGGGAATTGAAGAGAGAAGCTGACCGGGAAAATCATGCCCATGGTCCTGGAGACCTGATAGCTCTCCTGTGCTGCTGTGGGGACTTTTAAAACTCAAAGACCTTTAGCTGGGATCTTTTTGCATATTGTTGAACACCCATTGTACTGTACATACAATGAAAACTTTTAACCTCCTTTACCACAAAGGATTTGTATTGTTATAGGACTTTCATGCTCGTACACACTCCTGAAAACCCCCCTGATATTTGCAGGAAGAGATGTAAGTGTGAATGCAAAAAAATATTTCACTCTGACTTCACCTGGAGTTTGTCCTGCCAGCCCCGAAGTATTTATTACAGCAGCGAGTTTGAGTTAGCTGATGAGAGAACGCAGGATATAACCGCAGTGAAAAGGTCAAAATCTTCTAAAGCATCAACATGTCAGATACATCCTTTTGTTCAAAAGTTCAAAATTCAAAGTAATCTTGTGGTGGTGTGGGAAATCCTGCAAAGACACAATGTCAACGTAATTTATTGTTCTTTTAAAAAAACATTTATTCAGCGCTTTATGGGCTGTGCGGTGTTAACTAGAAGGTTCAGAGACATCATAAGTAGAGCAGTTATAAATATTCCCCAGAAGAAGAAAAAAAAAAAGACTGTGTATGCGCAAGTACTGAGGCTGTGCAGAGGTCTGACTGCTGAAACAGGATGCTGACAGTTATTTAATACCTGACAGGAGGAGAACCTTACAGAAACATCGGTAGATAGTATTGGACTGGCTGCAGATGAGACCAGGTCTAATCCTGCATGTGTGTTTTTTTATTGGTACAATCATTTTAGTTTCTATAAATGAGACGCTTCTTGAAAACGCTGAAAATGTGATGAATCTTGTGACAGACGCAGATTTCCATCTAGTCCAAACATAGTGAGAAACCTTTCACTTTTCAACATGTTTTTAAAGTCATTTTAACAGAAGAATGCTCACGCTCAGATCAGAGTAGCCATGTTCTCAGTTCTCAGCAACTACTTCAGAGATAAAGTTGTTAAAGGTTGATAAACTGTTAGAAATAAACATTGAAAAAAGACCCAGTGACTATAAACAAGTGAGTAAGACTCAAAGTTCTGATGAGACTGTCTCTAGCCTCATAGTGAAGCAATTTTCACATATGCACTACTTTTTTACGTCACGTTTTACCTCGCACCTGAGGTAAGACCAACACGGAGGTAGCGCACAAAGCAACAGAGTCCTCTATACGACGCTATTATGACAATATTTATATCCTTATAGACCTTTATATCGATAGAATCAGGATAGAATCGTCACTCTCCCTCCTATTGGCTCGAGCTGAATTCCCCGGAGAATATCCTGCGGCGTTCTCACATCAGCCCACTCAGACTTGCTGCAGTAAAGATACTCGGGGTTATTGCTCTTTGTGATGTCATGAAGGGAAAACCTCCAAACGGCCTGTTTGAGCACACATTTTCTGAAAAGTGGAGCAGACGAAAGATGAAGAGGATGGACTTATATCATAAGTAGAAAAACATCGAAAAGTGTATTTTTCATAATGTGACCTTTAACATTAAAGTATACTGTACTCTCAAAGTCAGAAGAACTGTATATTCAGGTCAACATTTTCAAGGGTGCTTCAAGTTGGCAGACACACACCTCTCATGGATGCTTTCCAAGCCTGCCTTTATCATTTTTTAATGAGTGTCCGTACATCTTTAATGACTTTCACCCCTACTTTTTCAAGCTCATCAGCACTTATTTAGAACATTTCCCCCAAGCCACCCAACTATTTTAGGTTAGTTATAAGAAGAATCTTAAAAATCTAAAAAAAAAACCTCTCACCTGTGAGGTAAATGACACATAACATAGGACCATGGCTGGTTTAACCTGAGCAAAAACCAGTAGCTGGGTTACCCTCAACTAAACACACATACTCTAAACTGTACCTAAGTGTATTTTATTCACATGAGGAAATACAATCGTCTCTATTTTTCTTAATTAACGTGATACAGGTTCTTCAAAATCCCAACAGAGAGTCTCATTTAGACCATTTAAATTAACAAACATTCCCAGACTGTTTTGTGTAACCCAGTTTTATCTTGGTTTGGGTTTGGTCTTGGTTTGGTCTTGGTTTGGGCGGCAGTAGCTCAGTCTGTAGGTACTTGGGTTGGGAACCGGAGGGTCGCCGGTTTCAAGTCCCGGTGCAGACCAAGTTTGGAAGTTGGTCAGTTTGGTCTGATAGCTGGAGAGGTGCCAGATCACCCTCTGAGCACTGCCGAGGTGCCCTTGAGCAAGGCACCAACCCCCTCTCCACCATCAGCTCAGGAGCGCCCACTGTGGGCAGCTCCGTCACTCTGACATCTCTCCATTAGTGCATGTTCATATGATCCTGTTTGTGTGCACTTATGTGTATACTCTTGCACGACTGCAGAGTGTAAAAACTGAAATTTCCCCTCACAGGGATCAATAAAGTAAATCTTCTTCTTGACACATGGGGAGATTCTCATGTCTTAAGGCAACATATAGGGCTTTCACACTTGAAGAAAACTCCTGAAAAACTCGCGGAGGAGCTGTATGTGTGAACGAAAACAGCCCAAGTTTCACCTGGAATCAGGGATAGTCTCCCGCTGTGAGGAGCATATGTGAACAACCAGGTCAGGAGAATCTCTGGAGTAATCCTCCTGAAATCATGTAGATATTTTCAGGAGTGCAAATGTGAAAACGGTTATACTGTAGATGGTTTCGTTATTAGTTCTCTGCAGTTCAGATGCAAAACCCCACTCTCATCTGTCAGGAGTGCTGATAAGAAATGCCTCACTGCCTGTAATGTGATGTGATTGTTTATTTAACCAGAAAAGTAACAAGAGTGGTCTGGCCAAGACAGGCGCAGCACAATTTCCGAGTTTCACACAAAAAAAATGAGCATCTGAAATTCATTCAGGCTGGCTATGTGACGACTCAAAACACAAAAAGGCAACCGCTGAAAATACTTGATCCCTGTGAAGTGCAATTGAGGCGCTGGTGTTGTGTTGAGAAATGCAAGCACCACGTTACTCATAATTCTGAGATTATTATCTCCTTCATTCAGAATAACAGAGTAGCTCTATAAGCCTCCTGAGACCGACAGGGAAAACATCTCGCTGTGAGACATAACCAAGGTTTCAAGTGCAGGCTGTCCAGAAATGTTCCAGAGATTTTCAGGAGTGCATGTGTGGAAATGTACGGTTTAGCTTGTGTGTTTAGTTTCTTTAATTTCTAATTCGCCTGCTTTATCGCCTGGTTATGGATTGCAGCTATTTGATAAAACACATTAAATTGTTATGTAACAAGAGCTGTAAACCATAATGAATTTTGAAATTAACATTTCAAGAGTGACTTTTTTTTTTTTTTCTTCTTCTATTTTTGTACTTGAGCTGCACATAAAAGTCTAATCAGCCTTCATGAGTCACATGTTTTACCTGTACTGTACGACTTTCCCAGAGTTCTCTACAAGTGCTGCTGTCTGCAAGACAACATCCCATTCACAGACGCTTTCACAAAATGTTCTGACACAAAACAGGTACTGTAAGAAATATGCTTCTTTAATTCAATCACAGCACGGTTACTGAAAAAAGAAACTCAAACTATTCGCTAATATAGAAAACAGACTCTCGTTTCACTCAGCACATACTGTACGACGCCTTGCAGATAGCCAACAATACAAACACATACAGTACCAAACCATCGCATCCTGCATCCACAACAATGGCTTCAAAATAATCTCTTAAACATGCATCGACAGACACAACTGCATTTGAGAACTTTAGCGGAAAAATATCAATGTCTGTGAAAAAAGTGACACAAGGGATGTTTGGCAAAAGGATAAATGAAGATGTGGGGTCAAAAGGATCTTGAAGACATTACAAAGAGAGTAATCAAGCAATGAAAACAGACATGACGTCTAAACAATGGTAACTAAAAACAGGATAGGTTGGTGGAAATGTGCCATCCCATAAAACATCTTTTGCTACATCTATTCTACAATATACTCAAAACTCGAATTCAAGTGTCAAAAAAACAAAATACATTTTGCAGTCTAGCTACAAAGAAGCAGCATTTAAAACATGACACAATAAAACGTTTCACAGCTGTGGGTGTGGGGCTGCCCCTGACCAAAGACGTTCCTGTTCCTTGTGTACTGATCATTGTTAGTATTGTTTTTTTTTTTTTGGAGCAACATTTTGACTTTCAGGGTTGTTAAAGTGTGTTTCATGTAACAGTGTCAACAGTGTGCTTCATTACAGAGAACTATAACAAAATGTTAAATTAGCCTTTGAATCATTGCAACCTAACAACAATGGTAATTGAATATCTCATTTTGGATGACCCTGGTGAAGCTCAGGAGCTGAAACGTGTCGGTCTAACAAAGTGAATAAAGGTGATCTTCATACCACAAGTGATGGTGGAGCTTCAAGCCGTCCACTCTCCATGCACCTTGTTAGTCTGTGAAGCTGTGCCAGGAAACCCTACTGTGCTTCTTCAACATTGCTCATCTCTAAATGTGTCTAAAAAGATTAGCCAGAGGATGGAACATTTATTTTCAACTACGATATAGAGATGCAACGGTTGTGAAAATCAGGGTGGGTACTGATTCCGATGTTTGGTGTGTTTCATTTATTTTTTTAAGGTGTTAAACTCCCTGCAGGCCGACATTTTCTCTCATGTTGGACCATGTCAGAGTTGGTCCAACATGTGACTTCTTCAGCCCAATAAAAGTCTCATGAACTATTATCAGAATCAGCAGTTTGGTCTACTAGATGCCAGAATTTCATTGATATGACATATTAGATAACCATCGGCTGCTGACATCGGTTCATGCCACCTTATTTGAAGATGGGCCAATGTCTGTCCACAGGGCCAAAATCTTCCAGTACTGATGTTAAACTGAAGCATCAGTACATCCCTACTCTTTTAAAAATAGAAAATAAAAAAGGCCTAGGCCTACAACCAACCAGTGCACAGTACAGAGAGAGTAAATGAGCACATACTAACTCATCTAAAACACAATGAAAAGCAGAAAAGAAAAGAAAAAAAAGAGTTAAGACCCATTTAAAAATATTCAATCTCAACTATCCCTCCTCATCCAGAACCTCTGTCTGTTATTTCAGATCTTTTCATCATGTAGACATTCCCGGCTGTCAGTCATCGTGTTGTGATGCGGAGCTCGTAGCCAACAGTCTGCAGACGGGACAAAGAACATCATCACCGTCTGTCTGCACCGCTAACGTAACCTGTGCGTCTTTATGAAATGACAAAGGCAGGTGACCACGCCTCAGTATGTGTTGACCTGTGAATGAGATGGTTTACTGTATGGAGGGCAGAACAGAGAGCTGAGAGGATGAAGGCTGCATGTTAACAGAATTCAGCACCTTACTGTAGGATACTGTGGAGGAGCCGAGTTCTTTAGAGAAGTGGTTCTCAAACGGTGGGTTAGGACCCAAAAGTGGGTCGGAAGCAGAGCCGTTTAAGGTGGGTCGCGAATGTTTGCCTGTGTCAGGAAAATCCGTGTAGCGCTACTAAAACATATTTTTTCCTTTTTTTTTTGTCACATTTTGCACTGTGTTAAGTCCAAACTGCACAAATGTTTCGTTAAATAAATCTGATTGTTGAAAAATTTGGGTTGGGATATTTCATGAATGAGTTGGGGGTGGGTCCTCTGACACATGAGAGCACTGCTTTACTGTGTAAGCACTGAGAAATAATCTGGGAAAATAATTATTGGTGGTCAGTTTCACCGCTTTTATAGGGTTCATCATTTCATTTTGTGTCACAGCTCAGGGACTTTCCAATAACAACCCGTTGTTGCTTGTTCAACTGTGTTCTGGTTTTGAACGCGGGTGGCAATAATAATAATGTTTTAAAATCCAATTCATCAAATTATTAAAAAATATAATCACCCAATTAATCTACAGTATTGTTAAAATAATCGTCAGATGGGCCTTACAGAAGAAGAAAAGGTGCAGCTCTTAGACAGAGCTTGTGGCTTTTTTCTGCAACTAAACAAATGAAGACAATTTAATTGTTCTTTTAAATCAACTAACCCTCGGTCGACCAGCAGGGGCAGCCCCGCTTCGTCCTTTGTTTCAACTGAAGATGCAACAGCTGAATTCTTCTGACCAGCTAGAAAACATTTCAAACTGTAAAGTGATACATAATGAATAACTTTGTTTAATCTAATAACCAGAGCTGGACAGACATCTGAACTATGTGGCATCATGCCTTCTCATAATAAAGATGCTTTAACACGTTCACATTCAAATCCAACTTTCCAGCAGCGTTTGAGAACAGCTTACTAATTATAACTTATGGTCACAGATTCACTCAGAACTTTAAAACAGATGTAATTTGTGTGACAATTAGAAAAAATCTTTTATTCATGCATTAAAATGGACTTGAATTATTTGTGGCTGCGTCGAGTTTGTCTTTCTTTCAAAAGGCTCATTCAGTATTCTGACTCCAACAATATTACCCATGGCATTCATTAAACCTCCTCCTGGAAACTTTTTGACACAACATGTACAGTTTCTAAGTCAACATCAGAGGTATGAGAGATCTATAACATAAGAAGGTAATGGCATGAATGATGATTGGCTGAAATCAGGTGGAAAAAGTTGCTTTGGTTTTGGCTAGTTTCTGCAGAATACTGAGGATGTAATTGAACAATTGATAGGGAAATGAGCCACACAGGTATCACACACATACACATACACATACACACACACACACACACACACATACACACATACACACATACATACACACACACACACACGACACTAGACAAGTCAGAAACATAAAAAGTCTCTCTATTCTAAAAAATCTCTCTCAACAGAAAAGCTACATTGCATACTGTAAAAGGTTAAGAATCAGTGTTTTTGACTAATACTATAGAAACATTATATATTATTTTGCACATAAATAAATCTGTTGATTTGAATTCTGGGAGTTTCCGTACAGACACGGTTTAGCTCTTTCTTTCTTTCAAAGGTGCAGGAAATAACATTTCCATTCAATAATGGCTGTTGCCATTGAGTTCAGACCCTGTGCTTCAAGTTTTTAATTTGTTTTGCAATTTATCCACTCAGTCTTTTATGTTTCATTTGGTGGCCAAAGAAACATGACCTTGCAATAGTTCAACAGCCATATCACCTGTGTTGGAAAAACTGAATTTCCATCATGATTGTTTGGAACAGGCAGGACTCCACTTCTGTGTTAAACTTGCACAGCAACCAACAGGAAAGGTGCTTGCCCTAGGTCCTGCACATGAGAACATCTGCGAAAGGGCCCAGGAGGTTCTTGTTGAAGATGCACCTCACCCACACCAGGTATGTGGTGAAGGGCTTAATGTTTTCTGAAAAAGTGTAGTTCTGTTGGGGGAGGATATAAGGCATATAGGTGTTCTCTCCCTGCTCCTGGATCCAAACCTCGTACTTGACCTCCCTCACTTTTAGGTACTTTAGATTCCACGGGATCTGCCAAGACACGGTGAGCTTCGCCTCGTTAGTGGTTTGTACTGAGGTCTGACACTGTGGTTCTCTGACCCGCCCTGGGTGGACTGTGCTTGCCGTCTTTGACTTCTTCATGCTGGGCTTTGTTTTCATTCCCTCTTTGAGGACTTCCAGGAAAGAAGGGATGTCCACCAAAGTGTCCTGGTAGATCCGGTAGAGCCACTCTGGGTTGCGGCAGCAAAGGTGCCTGGGGACATCTTTGCTCGCGAGTATTCGCTCTTGCTCCTCCTTCTCCAAGTGAGCGATGCCCCCTTGCTCCCACGGTCTGTCTGGGTGGGTGATGGTGTTCTCCTCCATGGTGTTTCTCCAGGAGATATAGTGCAGGTCCATGCCTGGAAGGGAGGCCAGGGTTTTATAGGGCGTGTACTGCTCCGGGTTCACAGCAAAAGGGAAGAGCTCCACAACAGTCGCTCGCCTGGGGAGGAAGAGCGAGGTGACCAGCTGAGCCCCGTGCATGCTGACCAGTATGGAAGCACCACTGATTACCTGGACAATACTGGGGAACGATTGTTCCTCCAGGGATACAGTGACCACTCTCATCTGGAACTCCTGGGCCAGCACCATGATGAGCTCTGCTTCATTCAGTATCAGCCTCGTTGTTGAACGACTAAACACAACGACGTATTCGTCCTTTTTCTCTTTTTCCTTCTCATCTTCCGCACTCGCTCCTTCCCTCTCAACCTCCTCCGCCCTTGTGATGTTCATTTTCTCCATAAGAGCCACGGCAAACTGACGGATCTCATTTCCCGACACCAGCATGTTGGCTTTGGGCCCCTGTGGCTGGACGAAACCATACTGATACCAGGTGGTCATCTTGGACAGACCGATGTAAGACTTAGTGAAACACATGAGTTTGCCAAAGTTCCTCAACTGTTCTTTGAGGAGAGGTTGCTTGCTGCTGAGAAGTCGGTACAGGTCGAAGTGTGGGCCTTCACCCCAGCCCTCCATGAAAACCAAACGTGCCTCATCATCCAAGTCTGAATACTGTTTCATCGTGTAGAAAGCTGGGATCAGGTCATCATGGAACACGTGCATTAGGTTGTCGGGATTAAACCGGTTAAGAATCAGTGTTACATCTGGTACGAACACAGGCTTAGGCATATACTTTAAAGTAGCAGCTGGGAGTTCTAAGAAGTTGAAGTATTGGGTGTTGTGGTCCTCTACTGAAGACAAGTCCAGCAGAGCGGGTTGGAAGCGCCTCGACCCCAAGTTAGGCAGCATGACAGAGGAGTTGGAGTGGAAGAACACAAATTCCTCGGCCTCTGAGCTGTAGCAGAGGTAGTCAAAACGGCAGATGCGGTCGGTGTGCATCTTCCCAGTGCAGACCATGTTGGTGCCGTGTTTCTGAAGAGCCTGCAGGGCCACATGGTAGTCAATGCGGGCCTGAGAGACTTCCTGGGACTGCCGCGTCATGTGAAGCTCTTCCTCCAGCAGGGCAGCGTGCTCGCTCAGCTTGGAGTACTTCCAAAGGAGCGCTGCGACCACAGAGACCAGCAGCCCGTTCAGGAGCGCGCCCACGCTCATCCTGCAGCCTGCCACTGAAGCGCGCATCACTGCTGAAGCCCAGGAGCCACCTCCCGACTCCAACTGGCCTCCGACCTCAGGCGGAGGCGACGAGACATCCACCGCCGGGCGACAACTTTGGAGAGGGAGAAGGGTGAAGCGAAAGAGGGAGGAGGCGGGGGGGATCATAAAGGGAATGGGGAAGGACAGGAAAGACAAGAAAATACAAAATGACATGAGTACAAGAAAATAAGTAATCATTAAGTTGACCTCCAAACAAAACAAATAAAGATATCATCATATTACAAGCACAGAGAAATAATAACACTGATATACTTATACAATCAATAGTGAAGCCTATGATACTGCAGTCCTCTTTAAGCAAGCAACACAATGCAGTGATACCTCAGAGCAGGTTTCAGCTCTCACCTTTGGGAATAGTGACTGTTTGCCTCAGCAAGCAAAAGAGACATTTTCCTAACCTTACATCTCCCATCACCCTCCCTGGATATGCCGAGACAAATTACACTGAGAGGAGGCGCACAGACAAGAGCAACAGAATTGCTCTCAAACTCATCTGCATACCGAGAGAACAAGTGAGTCATTGAGGGACTCTAAATCAACCAACGGTTAACGGCCAGCAGCTGCCTGCAAACACAAGACAACTAGCATGCTAAATACCCACCAGAGGGCTAGCTCTCTCTCTCTCTCTCACCTTGCAGCTGAAGTTTCATTTAAATTAATTACTTGACAACTACATGAGGTGTGTTCACATTTCTACATGAAACTACACACTGAGTGGAGGGAGAGGGGATTATCTGTCTGTGTTTGTGACGAAATGGGATTTAGGAAGCCAGTCTTTGTAACTGGCCTTCTGGCAAAAAAATAAAATCGAAACCAACACACATACACTACGCTGCACATATTCACATAATCACATAATCACATATACACATAAGAGACACCACACACAAAGTCGCACCCGGCTGTAACTCATCAATAAACTTGTTTTCTTTATTTCTGAGTCAGTCCTGGATCAGTAATGGGGGTGTGCAGTAAACTGGTTTCAGTAGGGTCACCTGTATTACGGTCTGCCACGACATGGACTTTGCCATCCTGTCATCACCGTTTGGTCATAAAGTACACAGGAGGCAGCACTCATTGCTCAACCTACCAGCCACGTTGGAGGGTAAATAGAAGTAGTGTTAAACAGTGATTTGTGACGGTTCACAAATCAGCTCCAATGAGTCCTCCGGTCTCCTGCATGTTTCACTCCTGCACTGTGAACAGAGCCATGTGGTCTCACACAAACATGACGGCTCCACCTGCTCCTAGAGTCAGAGTATGGAACAACAATCAGGCAAACTTGTATTCGCCCCGCTACACGTTTCGGCACATAATGTTAAGGTGGTTGTTCTCGTCTGTAGAGCTTCTCTTTTGGTCCGTCTGGGGCTTTGACACTGGCTATGTGCTGGAATGCCTGCTTAAAGGTTTGTATTTATTCCAATATTATTAAAAGAAGCGGACTGTGTCTCTGACTCGGAGTAAAAGGAGCGCTGTAAAGACTAAAACTGCTAATTACAGCTAAATCGTTCACAACAAAAGTCCACACTTTTCAAGCAGTTGAGACGCTTTTATTAAGATATAGTCTTATAAGGCCACATAGAGTCTTATCAGGAAAGTTTTTTTGCAGCAGATTGACAACTCTGCATGATAGAAACAACATTTAAAAACCACACAGATTCAGTTAGAAGCTACTGAGAAGTAAACACTTAAATAACTGATAAGTTAGATATTCCATCTAGAGCCCAACCGATTGATTGGCCGGCCGATAATATCAGCCGATATTAGCATATCACCCACCTCTTATCAGTAATAGTTCACATTCTACTAATCAAACTTTTCTCTAACATACTCTTCACTTTAATTTTAACTTGTTATATGTTCCATTTTAATCTAAATGACCATCATAAATGATTAACTCTGTTCTGTTCTGTTATTTTGCTACATAGTTGTTGTGCCTGTACTATCCAATGGCGACATGGTAACTCTCTGTGATCAAACCAATTGGCAACCACTAAGTGTTGAAAAAAATGAAGCCAATGTGGAAGTGCAAAAAAATTCCAGATCTGGGTGGTTCCACTTGAGGCTGCCTCCAAAAGCCCCAGAAGTCCCTTTAACGCCCAAATCCATTTTTACAGCAAAATAATCCTGTTTACAGATTGGTTCATTTAAAAAAATATAATTCTTGTTATTGTCACACTACAAAAAACATACATTTCTTAGTAACATTTTTGCAAAATCGAGCTCAAGAGAAAGAAGTGACTCTTGATAAACAGCTGAAACAAACATCAAGTAAAGCATGTATTATATATGCAAATAAATGCACTTTACTGAGAGAAAAAGTACATTTGGGTGAGGAAGATAAGAGAGAAAACATTTGTCCTCCATTCCTCAAAAATCAGTTGCTGCATTTCAAGCAAATGTACAAGCTGATGTTATTTTCCATGACAAAATGTCCCAGACGGCGGATGTCAATCAAAGCAACACAGACACCATGTACTGGAGTATCGCCTTGATGCTGACGCAGCACACGGAGGAAAGTGAAATTAAGTGTGAAGAGGAAACTGCCACTGAGACTAACATTAGGTCTGCATCCTGCATGCTCCTTCAGTCCACAAGGACAAGGGCAGTGCGAGGCCAACACTGCCAGCAGCACTGCTCAAATCCACTCACTGCACACACTGGATCCCACAGGGACATATGTGAATGCCCTCTGCCTTCGCCTGAGCCGAGCAAGCGAAAGATTCAAAATGTCAAAGCCGTCGCATGGCACCGCGGTACGCACAAAACACCCTCATTAGCAGCCCCTCGTTTAACGCGTTCCAAACAAGGACCTGGACACACGGAGCGGTTTTCTGGTACTGGCCAGATTGTTTAAACAAGCAGGTTAAAATGGAGCTCAAGGAGTGAACACAGTGTCTTATTTCCGAGTCCTGGGTGTGGGTGTGTGTGTGTGTGTGTGTGTGTGTGTGTGTGTGTGTGTGTGTGTGTGTGTGTGTGTGTGTGTGTGTGTGTGTGTGTGTGTGTGTGTGTGTGTGTGTGTGTGTGTGTGTGTGTGTGTGTGTGTGTGTGTGTGTGTGTGCGCACAAACACATAAGTGTATGTGCACTCGTTTAAGCTGACCTTGAAGACAAGTGGCTTTTGTATCTCGTCAGCAGTGTGAAGAAGCGAGCCAAGATACTCGCCGAGAATAAAAATGTTCAAATCAAGAAAAGGTCACAGCAGTTCCAAAAATAATCAAATGTGAGATGAGATTCATCTACTGAGCTATGCTAACACTGGGGAATGGTCTCACATCCATATCCAATTTCTAAGTGTGTATCCAGTTAAGTAACTAGCTGATACTGTGACCAGATCTCCCTATCCTGATCCCTCTCCCATCCTGAGCTTCCACATCAGCTCTGATACCCTTTTGCTAAACCTGGGTGTGACACAAAGGCTATGAAAAAGAAGTGGAAGAAGTCTCTTTGTTTCATACGTGGCAGAGCAATTTGTCACACGTTGTAAACCCACTGACCGAGAGAAAAAAATGACACTGCAGCCGAGTGCTAAAAAGACAACAAATGACTATAGCTAGCCAAAAACAAAAGATTTTAGCCTGTCAAAGGACCATGTTATCTATGGGGCTAAAGAAAATATGCTTTGTGATGCTTCTGGGATATATCATTTTATAAAACGTCATACACTGCACCTGGTCAGGATCACAATTTAATGATCATTTTAATATTTATATCCCCGTGGACCTTCGTAATTAGTGTCAATAACTTTGAATGCTGTATGAATGGTTATTTTATCTTTTTAAACAAAAGATGAGGAAGAGAACCAGCTCAGGGTTTTTCCTGCATTCAAAAACTGGATACTGCCGCCGCCGCCACCGCCTGATTTAGTACCGCCACCGGCCCATTGTCAAAGACCGATTGGTGTTTTCACAGATAACACAGTGGTCCAAGTACAGCACCTGGTGAATTTGTCATTTCTAACTGCACAGTCGTAATTTTACTTCTCTGGAACAGTGGTTGCTGGTGCATGACCTTTGTCACTGCCATTACAAGTAATCAGGTTAACGCTCAAGTAATCAGGTTAACTGATGAAAATAGATTAAGACTGGAAATGAGAGAATATGTTTGTCCAGTAATGTAGAACTCACATTTACATGCAGCAGTAAATCAGATTACTCCAGTATCACAGCAATAAAGCATAACTCAGCAAGGCAGCGTATTTCAAGAGAACATGGCATGTGTTAAAGAAAAAGGTTTTCCTTTTTAAATGATTGGCTGTGTGGGCTCTATAATGAGAGACAACTCACTTTTGTGGCAGAATTTTATAAAAAGGCTCTGACAACAGAGACTTTGAGGTCACATTATTATACTCCTTTTCAGCTAATTTAAATAAGTCTCAGAGGTCCCCAAAACCTGTCTGTGAAGTTTCTTGTTAAAAATCCACTGTATTGTATCATGCCTATAAACCCCTCTATTTCAGCCCTGCTCAGAACAGGCTGTTTCTGTGTCTGTAGCTTTAAATGCAAATGAGCTGTGTCTGACCCCTCTCTGGAAGTGGTTGTGCCTTCGGCTTTCTCGCTTCATGCCCTATTGTTTACAGTGAGAAGGCAGACTAAGAGGGCAGAACAAACACCTAGCTGTGGGAGTGTCACCCACCTGGGGGAGGGGTTACTGCCCTTTGTGATGTCATGAAGGGAACATCTCCAAACGGCCAGTTTGAGCTCACTTCTATTTTTTTTTAAGAAGAGCAGGCAAAAGATGGAGAGGACAGACTTTTATCATAATTGGGCGGTTTGTAGACGGACTAGAGATATTAGTGTTGGAAAAATATAGTTTAGTGTATTTTGCATAATATGTGACCTTTTAAAGTTTGATCCAAACTCATTATTTAGTGAGGAGTAAGGTCCGAACTATAGGAGTCAGTACTTCTATATACAGAGTTTGGTCTGAGAATAATTTCGCATTTTCAGCACTAAAAGAACTTCTCGTTTTCTGGGATTACTTTTAAACAAAGACACGCTCAGTCAGTTATGTCCTGCAGATGATGAATGCCTCTCCCTGTTTTAGAGTTTGGATAAATTAGCTTTTCAAACAATAAACTAATGGCAGTCAATGAAAAAGGGTTTCCTCATTTTACCAACTTACTCAAACAGTCCAACAAAATTGCTTAATTTGTATGGCTGTCAAGGCTGCTTATGTTATTTCTAAGGCTCTACAGCAGACTAACCTGCAGCTTATTTCCTCAATCTCTAAAGGGAGCCATCATCTACAAGGGAAAAAAACTTGTTGGTGCTGCTGAACTGCAAATTATTCTGTGTTCATTACTTTAAGAAGGCCCTTTCACATTGCTTGTGGTTGTATGATGTAAAACTGATTATTAGAGCTTTAAAATGCTTAATTTAATAATACACTTACAGCTTGTTTAATGATGAACATTTCTGTTCTAAAATGAATTATCTTAGATCAGGATCCAGATGTATTATGCTCAGCAGTGGAACAGCTGTTTGATCCAGTAACAACAGCATGCTCAGCCCCTTGTTAGCCTAGTTACATCAACTTTTGACTTTGTAATGACTATCATTCGTTACAGGCTAATAATTACAAGAGATTTAAAACATGCAAGGGCGATTTCAGTATGATGAAATTTATGCACCAGTTTTGAAACCAAATTCCTCAACATTTAAATAAAAAATTCAAAACCAGATCTGAGCACAGCCCCAGTGCGCAACCCTGTGCGGCACAAAGAGCAGATCAGAACATCGCCAAAGGCCAATGGGAAAGTTAGAAAGGAAGCAACCCAACAGACCGTCAGCACCTCTGCAGAAGGATAGCACCTACCAACAAAACCCTTGAGGCAGAACGCCTACATGTATGATGTTTACCCTTCAGATGGCTGAAAGTATGCAAAAAAACAGCCCCGAAAATAGTTCCAAAGCCGCCATGTTAAGGAGCATCCCAAAGACCCTACTGCTCAGAGGAGAGAGGATACATGGGAACAGACTCCACTGTAGTCTTTTTGCCAGCCCTTTAATCGGATTTCACTCAATGTCGAGTGTCCGCTTGAGGCTGGCTCCAGGAACACCGGAAGTCACAGACACACCACAGGCAAAAAAGCCATTTTTACAGCATTCAAAACATGTTTACAGCTCAGCTCCAGCTCTCAGCCTGTCATTAGGTTGACTGAAAGTTAGGCTGAGACAGGATTTCCAGCATGGTGGCTGCTGCAGATGAGCCTCCAGAACCCCCTGCAGGAACAGATAATCCATCGTCCTTTAATATTTACAGTCTATGGAAACACTGCATGAATTTACTTCAAACTCACGTCTACACAAAATAATTGTGAGAAAATAGTTTTGTTAATCAAATATGCTTATTGTTTGGAAGTCAAGTGTGTTATTTATGCACTTAGGGTTAGGATTTAGTAAACATCTCTCGAGTGGTAGCTCTACTTTAGGCTCAAGTCCACTGACCTGTAACTGTCGTGCTCCTTCACCCATTTAATTCCTCATCATTGTGAATAAAAATCCATTGAAGACCACCACAGCCCCCTCGTCTACTGTCTGTCAGTCACTGCTCTCTCAGCGCTGCTTCACATTGAAGCTCCAGCTTTCCAGCTTCCCCTGTGTTACCGGTTTAGCATATCTGTTTGCTCTGGAGATGATAAGCACCCCAATGATGTGGTGGAAGGCGGCGCAGGGCAGCCCAGAGAGTCTAATGCATTTTAATGAGAATCCTGGAAAGCCGAAAGCTAGAGGGAGGGGAGTGGTGGCGTTTGTGCTGTGCGGTGGCAACTCATTCAGACGCCCAGTGTTCATCATTCTCTGTCCTCCACTCTTCGGAGTTGATCGCTCTTCTTTCTCTTTGTTTCTTCCCTTTCGAATCACCTTTGCAGAGCCCCGACATGCCTGGTCAATAGAAAGAACCAAGCAAGAAAATAAAGACGTCATCAGTCCTTTTTCTTCCTTCCACTTTCTGCTTTTATTTTCTTTCAGCCTATAGCCACGTGATTGCTGATCTCCTCTGGCTGTAACGATGTGTCCTTATTCTTTGTCATCTTTATTCCGGGACCAAATGTGGCCTGTCAGTTTGGATCAAGCAGCCTGGAGCTCAGTGTGGCACTTTGGAGAATTAATGGCCCAGCAGCCATTATCGTGCAATACAAAGACAAGTCTCATGCCCTCTCTCTGACTTAGCATCTCTTTCTCAAACATGTTTGGACAGACAGTTACACACACACACATACACACACATGCACAGTTCTGTTAGCAGTGCAATGCCATCCAGTCTCGCAGAGGGAAACAAGGCTGTCTGCTCTGTAATGAGTGGCAGTGAGTGTGAGAAAATGCCCCTGGTCCGTGTTAAACATACCGCATGTCGGACTACTCGCCTGTTCCAAAGTGAGACTGATTACTCGCCTGATTGATAGCCCGTGCTTAATAACTTTTCGCCCTCTTCTATATCATTCACGGACAGCGGCCTACTATGCCTCCTGAAATACGGCAGAAATAAGACCCAGATTGTTCCCTACACCGACTGCCGTCTCTACTCCCAAGGGACTCAGGAGAAACAGAGGCTGATGTGGACATTCTGCAAACTGTGTGTGTGTTTGTGTGTGTGTGTGTGTGTGTGTGTGTGTGTTTGTGTGGAAGTGACAGAAAGACAAAGAAGAACAAAGTGAGAAGGACGTCCTTTAAAAACACCACAGCCCCACACTTCAGCCCTCCTCGTGACAACAGGCAATATTCCAGAGAGGGACGGAAATAGAACACCAAAGGTTGGATGTTCATACTAAAGCTCTTCAGTTGCTGCATCCCATCCAGTTTTGGAAATGTTGGGAAGCTGAGAAATTGCTGAGCACGCTCTGGTGAATAACTAGGAATGTAACAATCCCTGCGATACAATTACAAATATGGACAATTCAAATCAATTTCACAAAAAATATAAATAACACAATATTTGTTCTTGTTCATCAAAATCTGAAGCAGTAGCATTTATCAATGTCATTGTTAAAAAAAATGCATTGTTTTATGACCTTATATCAGCTCTACCATGTTAGCTTCAGCTAGAAGTAGCTTCACAGACTGACGGGATTTTTTTTATGTGCAGTGCAATGACAAATAGAGTCTTTAGATAATTCTTTCTTCAGAGTCTCGACTGTGTGAATCTTTTTCTGAGCTAGTGAGGAATTCAATCTGGAGTATGGAATTTTAGTTTCCAGGTTAAGAATAAAATATGAAATCACCCATCTTTCTTTACTACATCTTTACACCATGTGCATTAGGGTTTGTTTTTTTTGCACTGGCACTACAATCTCATTTTCAGAGCGCTTCTCACTGGTGCTAACTGTTGCTAGGAAACGAAAGTACTTTTGCTTCTCTCTGTAGTGTCCTTTAGCTCTGTTTTAGCTATGTCTGCTTTTATACAAATACATGTTATGCAGTAAACATGAGTAATGTAAAGGGGCCATGTCCTGGTATAAGCAGTAGCTCTAGATCTGGAAATGGTACCCTTGAAAATAAGAGTCAGACTAGTTTTACTGTTTCATTGTTGGTGACAAAGTTGATACCTTCTTGATGGCGATCTGTCAGTGACATTGACAAGCGGAGCGGTGTTCCAAAAGTTGAACTATTTTCAAATGTGATGCAGCGACAAAAGAAAACCCAAGCTGGAGCCAAGGGAGATTTATCACTTAGAGTGCTGAAACACTGGTGTGCAGGCCCTTAGCCTTACCAGGAAATAAATGAAATTACTTTTATAGTTCAAAATGGAAAATGATCATTGCTTACCAGCTGAAAATCACAACTCCTGCATCCCTTATACAAAGAGGCACGATACAGACATCTATCAGCACAAGGCAGGCGTGTGAGTGCCAGAGGGCTCAGCCCAATAAGCAAATATGGACATCTAATTAAAAGATTAAACTACAACCACTTGTTGCAGTCATGAAGGAATACACAAAGCCCAGACTGACAACAGCATGTTATTAGACGGACCTCTTTTAGTTCCCCTTTGAGGTCATTGTTCCAGATATCCTGCTTTGCATTTTTCCAACATTGGCAGAAGATTTACTGTACATGTGCATCAGCTCCTTCAAGAGCCGCGGCCTTCAGAACACTTTACAATGTATTCTTGTCTGTAGAGACATGTGCACCTTTGTATAGGTTGATACTTATGTAAGGGAGGGAGTGAATTCATCCACAGCGACACTGTTGAAAAGCCAAGTCGGTTCTGCTCAGCAGTCAGTGAATGTGGGAATAAATGAAAATCAGTTATTTTAGACGACTGCGAGTGTATTTTCCTCTCTAAAAATGCAAGGGTATTCACAGAGGGTTTACCCAGACTCTTCTTTTCCTGCATAAGTCAGCATTTCCGTTTTGTGAAAAGTCGCAAAGAATGGCTTTGAATTATTCCCAAAGAAAAGAGCGGAAATGCAGATTAAAGTGAGAGCATAATGGGGGAGAGCAACACGAGACCCTGCTGCACTTCTACACACATCGCAGACGATGAGAGAGGGCGGGGGGCGGGGGGGGGGAACAAACAGACATCAACACGTGTCGAATCACATGTGCTGATAAAAACAAGATGTGATAAAATCTCACATCAACATCAACTTACAGCGACGACTTCCTTTATCTCAGAACGTATCAGAATGGTGTGAAGACTAGTACAGACGGCTGCCAACATTTCGTACATTCAGAGTGGTCAGAAGATACTCGGGGGGAAAGCGTCCCCTCCCATCCTCTGCTCGTTGTTTACAGTCAGACTGCAGACACGTGGATGGAGTTGAGAGAATTAGGGATGGGGAGCGTTAACTTGTATTGGTATTGCTATCATTATCCTTAATGATCAGAGTCTTTATCGATACCACCTTGTAACTTTTCTATAACTTGGTGGTAAGACGAGAAAAGCTACTGATTAGAAAATAATTTATTGTATTTCATATTTGCTTTGCAAAATCTTGGCATCACTCGTTTTAAGGACACGTTTATTGGAGCTCCTGGTTGGAAGTTATTGTAGGTTGTGCCTCTTTTATATTGCTAAGAAAACAAAATAAAAGTCTCCTCCAAGATGTATTCTTTCAAGTTTCTCGCTACGTCTCAATCATCATTTTCTTGACGTAACATTTGAACCATACACTGTAAATATTAATGGACGAAGTCTGAGTGACGTCAGCCGTCTGTTACTGCAGTGGGGCTCATCTGCAGCAGCCGCCATGATGGAAATGCTGTCTCAGCCTAACTTTCAGTCAACCTAACGACAGGCTGAGAGCTGCAGCTGAGGTGGGTTTTAAGCCTCTTGACAAACTTTACATCGCGCCCACGTGTCAATCATGTCAGCTACTCGCCTAACTATGGGTAACACGTAACGTTCATAAAATCTAAACTGAGCCGTTTAAAAAAATTCTCCCCTGTACAGTGTGTTTCCATGATGACAATAACTATCAGACCTATTTTGTTTTTTGTACCAGGCTGTAAAGGTGTTCATTTAGGCTTTATAACAGGCTTTTTGCCAGTCATGTGTCTGTGACTTCCAGTGATGGAGCCAGCTTCAAAGACACTCTAGGAATTGCAGGATTTTGCACTTCTGCGTTGGCTTCAATGCTCAAGACCGGAGGTTGCCGCTTGATTTGAACACATCGAATTAGCTTTTTTTTTTTCCTGCTGATTGCATCACAGATTTCAACATTGGATTGCTATTTTCTAACTAACAGAACTTGCAACAAAGTTTGCAGGATGACTGTCCCGCAGCAGTATCAGCTGAATTTGATCAGGGGTTTTTTCAACCCAGAAGACAGCTAACAGTATTGCATTTTGGTGTAATGCAACACAATGTTGACTTGTGCATTAAATTACAGAGGTTGTCTAACCGCTTGCAAGAACTTATTTGGTTGATTACATTCCACTTTCTCCTTAACTTTTGCTTTATTAGACAATCAATGCATGTTTGTACACCGGTGAGTGAATTTAATGAAGTGACTTGGCTAGATTTACACTTTATCTTACAGGACTCATCATGACTTCTTTAGTCCCTCAAATTAAAAACATGGCTGAAAGACGCTTGAAAGACTCTGAAAGATCGATGACTTGAGGTTAGCTTTAACATGTCAAATTGTTAAGCACATCATCACCACACCTGTAGTACAAAACACATCAACGTCAATGGTAGTTTTTCTAAATGTAATCTATCATCTAACTAAATGAAGGAACACAAGAGGCACATGTGGTCTATAGGTCTGCATGGTCTGAGAATTAAAAATGCAATGCATGATAACATTGTGCAATAACACTATAGAGATTGGAGCTTTCACTTTCTGCGTCATTCTGCTGTTCTGTATGTTTTACAGAATCTCTTCTGAACCCAAAATCCTGAACCCACTTAAATGAATACATTTTCCAAAGTCCACATTCTTATTTAGTGATTCAGGATGTCTTCTGTGATGTGTTTAATTTTAGTCAGTGTGTATTTTAGTGTGCAACTACAATCTGGTTCATCATGAAGGTTAGATTGTGCTCAGTCAGATGATGTTTTCAGTACATGTTACATCTGCTCCATTAGTTTATAGTCATGTCTCTCCTCTTCAAACAGGCTTTTAATGTATGATTGTGATGTATTTTCTGTTTTCTGAAGTTTACCTTTATTGTTGTTCTCTTTATGATTTGTGTGTAATGTCGCAAAGTCTGTCCTTACTGTGCTGTTCTTTCTGTTTGTAACTAGTGTACAGTGTCTTTGAGTTTTTGAAAAGCGCTTATAAATAAAATGTATTATAATTTGTATTATTATTATTGTCATGTCAAGTCAAATCTATTCAATCACAGGGCTGTACTTGAATTTTAAACTTCATGATACCAGTAAAAAGCTCAGATATTGATATCTGTTTTCGACAGAGAAAGAAGAACTTGGCACCCAATCCTGGGTCATTTCTCATGTTTTCACTCCTGCACACTAATTCAATTGGCACATGTTGTTTGTGCAATTTTAAACAGGGATCTCTCTCTATCGGTTAAACCTAAGCCTGATGATCTAGTGTTCCTAAAGCTTTGGTACTTTGGTAACCTTTGGTTTAGGGCACTGGGTTATTTTAGCTGTCTGTTCACTCTGTTGACAAATATCATTAATTCAGTCTTTAACTAAAGTGAAGCCTTTATTTTATAGTGCACACAGTTTTAGAGTGTGTGATGTTAACAGTAGCAGTCAGAGGTCATTGACATGTATTGGATTCTATATTTTCTACACACAGAGATTGAGCTCAAAGTGTCAGTCAGCTGGACTCACTCATCTGTGAGATACACCGACGACTGCAAAGGCAAAAGCTTAGTGATAGTTAGCCTGACAGAATTAAATCAATACAACCCACAAAAACAAACATAAAAAAACAGTGTAATATTTCTTACCTCAGATCTCAGTGAAAATGTTGCTTTATGTCTCTGGAGACAGTAGAAAAAGGTTAGCTCATTTAGGCAGCATCAGTGTGTCTCAGTTCTGTGTACCAGCCTTTTTTTTTTTCTTTTGCAGAGACGGTCATGAACGGGAAGACAAGACATGTAGTGGGAATGAAAAAAAGCAGAACCCTGTGACGGATACCGAGACTATTTCTCAAAACAACGGCGTGTTCAGTCATTACATTCTCCAACACTACGCCGGAGCTTTTTTTTTTTTTTTTTGTTGGTGTTGTTTACCAGCTAGCCTAGCTCCTTAGAAAGGCAGAGAGACAGAGAGCAGCTGCCTGGATACCGACTCCACTCTGCTGTGTTGAGTCTCCGCCTACCTCCGAGGGAAATCCCGCGCTCAGATCTCGCGATGACACTCGACCTCTCTCATTGTAACATTTGCCGTTGATGATTATTACTTATCTTGAGCCTATTCACTTATTCAGACTTTTTTTTTTTTTTTTTTTTTAATTAAATTAATCTTGATAAGTCACATGCATGTACCATTTCACAAAGGCCAGTGGGTCTTCAGCCTTTTCTGCTGGGCATTTGAAATATTTGTAGATTCTAGATTCAAGATTCAAGATTTTGATTTGTCACATGCTCATACAGATGTGCAGTGAAATGTAAAGACTGTTCCGCAAAGGCCATGCAATAAACACTCAAATTGCTAATACACACATATACAGTAAAATAGAATATAATGTAACATTTAAAAAATAAATATTTGAATGTACAAAATATAGAATAATGTAAACAGTGTAAAGTGTCAGTGTGTAAAGTGTCCAGGGTGTCAAAGTGCAATGTGCAATTTGTATTTGCATACATACTATACAACATACTGTATATCTACATGCACGAAACGCACTGTCAGTCACGCTCTTTTCTAAAAAGAACAATCCTATATTTTTAGAACTATAGTTTGAAACGTTGTCTGTAAAAAGTGGAGAATAGCAACTTCAGTGTGATAATAAACTGAAAAAACTAACTTTAAAAGAAGAAGTAATTTAAAGTGATACTGTAACAGGAAACTTCCACATTTGTGACTTCAGGTGTAGATTAATTTTTCTGGATGTTCTCTTAACATTTTCCAGCATGCTTTATCAGCAGTGAAAAACAGTGTGCATTGTTTTAGAAAAAAATGTTAACTTTATGTTAGTGATATGTTTTTGATTTATTCCATTTTCCCCTTGTGATTACTTTTATTAAATGTTATATAATAATAATTATTATTATTATTATTAATTGTCTATTTTATCTGCATAACCTTTTTCTTGCTTTTAAATGTGTTGTCCTTGAAACCAGAGAACTTTAACTTTTATTCCTTTGAGTCTGTTATAAAGACTTTTATAAAAGGTTCTTTTTTGCCTCAGAGACGGTAAACGAGGTAGAAAATAAAGATCTAAATCTAGAGTTTCTTTATCAAACTCCCCTGAATCTCTGGGAAAGCAAACATAAATAAATTGTGTACTTCTTGAAGAACAGTTTGTACAGTGCAGTTTGATGACATTAAATACAAAGCAACACTCCCATCTTGAGTCTGAAAATAAAAAAGCAAGGAACACTGCCAGCATGTTGTATGAAGGGTGCACTGTTCCCCTGTGTACCACCCTCGGGTGAGTGCCGCACATACATGCTAACATTTGAGGACTAAGCTGCACGATGTTCCAACCAAAATAACTACTGACTGCAGAAGATTGATGATCTTAAATCCAAACCAAATAGACTTGTCTGCCATTCACAGTAGGCCCAGTAAGATCTTAACTGCTTAGTGTCAGCCATAAGCACCTATTGTGACTCTTTAGTCATTTACTGAATTTTCTTCTCTAAATGAACCTTATCATTACTTATGTCTGCATTTCAAAAAGTTGACCACTGCTATGTTGGCCTATGTATGCCTGCTTGGACACTGTAGCCACCATTAATGTTATAATAATGTTATAATAAGAGGTAACTATTTGTCACTTCTTAGAATAATTTACCTGTTATTAGAATCTGCATATTTTGGTATCTACAGGTCTTTTATAAAGTCAGGTATTTTAACTACTCTGCTATTGTTACCGTGCACAGTATAGGCCTGCTTAAAGGAAAATGCCTTCAAATTAAAATGTTTTATTCAATTTAAACCCAGTACAAAACATCATGGGCCAAACAACAAGACACTCTTAATTTGATAATTCATCATGTCATGCAAATATGTATTGTGCGAAAATGTGAAGCAGGTAATTACTGAGAAACAGTGAAACAAATCGTCTATATGGGTTCAATTTAGGGCCAAACAAATACTACTATTTTCTCCATCACTAGATGTCACTGCAGGCCGTTTATTAAGAAGACCAAGCTGAACCTGACAGGCAATGTATTGCTCGCACAATCGGCTGTGCAAATCTTGTAGTATGAAACAAAAATATTAAATGGTTATCATATGGTTATATATGTTGTTGCTTTGTAATAAAATAAGGTGTACTTATGTACAGGAGCGATACATTGCACGTCATGCAAAGCTTATGCAAATCTCAAAACTCGTCATTTTTAAGGTAACTCGTCCACATCAATATCAGCTATAGTTTCTGATATATTTCTAAGTGATGGATGACAATTTTTCTGCACGCATTCGTAATCAAAAGAATTGTTTGACGTCAGAGTCGAATGCAGTTGGTGATGCTCTTATGCTGCGTTCAAGAAGCCCCCGTAACTCCCAAATTATGTTGAACAACTGCGTTCAAGAGACACGTTTTGCCAAAGCACCAAAAGTAGACTAAAACATGATTGAAGGTTTGGGAAATGTACAGGAAAACAATAGAAACGACAACGCAAAATTAAAAACTGAAAACAGCTACATGCATGAACGACATTATGTCAGGGTCCATGATTATGCTCGACATTGTAAGACGAATTAAAAAGGCCATTTACGCCTTATTTCTCGACATGGGCAGTTCTAGGCAGGGGCCAACAGGGGCCCCTGTAACACTGAGCTTGGTCCCCCCTGTGGCCACCCCTCCAAAAGGAAGAACCCCCCTAGTACTCACAATCTAGTATTAAATACTGTTACTGAAAGAAATATAAATCATGGTATTTTATGTTGTGGTATTTTGTGATGTGCACTATTATTTGGCATAATATATGTATATATTTTTTTTTAAAGCGATCATCTTTGTCTATTTTTCACCTGGGTTTAATGTTCCCCTCTGACAAAACAACTGGCCCCAGTTTGGCCCCCTCAGTGAAAGTGGTCTAGAACCGCCACTGTTTCTTGAGTTGAGATAAAACCTTTAGAAAATAAATTAGGTTTTTTTTTTTTTTTTTTTACTTTCAAAGACTAGCAATTTTCCTGAAACAGTCAGAAAAAAATATGTATTTTCTTAATTTTAAAAAGATCTAAAAGCTCATTGTGGATTAAAAATAATGTTGTTGCACTTATTTTAAACATGACAATTTAATATCTGAATCTGAATCTCTAGGCGCAATTAATTTCTACATGATGTATGTTGTTCCAAGTCAAGTCAACTTTATTTAAATAGCACATTTATAACAGCCGAGGCGGACCAAAGTGCTGTACAGTAAATTAGGCAAAATACATTACATCCAAAACATCATAAAGACACACAAAAGCAAAAATTAAAAGTAAATTAAAACACAAAACAACAGTAAAAGTTCTAGTAGACACTGCTGCTGGGATAAAACACTCAACTGGAGATAAAAGCCAAGTAAAATAAAGGGGTTTTTTAAAATGACTTAAACTGTTCAGTTGTGGCAGCAGATCTTATATTAAATGTATTAACAGGAAATTAATTAAGGAATAGTAATGTATTAGCTAGGAAAGTGTGATTGACTTGGAAATTTCGATACTCTTTCGCAGCACTTGAACGCAGCATTTACAGCCCCACACCGCCTCGGCTGGGAGGATAGAGCGACTCCGATTAGGGGGGCTGCCGCTGCCAACGATGCAATGCCTCGTTTTTACAAATGAACTCTGAGCATAGGCGCCTTCCGAGTGCCGCTGTCACCACCACCATCGGTTTACTCCAATAAAAGCAACAGGCTTCAGTAGAGATCAACCCGAAGGACCCAAGGCAATCGGAAAAAGGAGCGGGACTCGAGGCTTTATGTTTACCGAGGAGAAGCTGGAGAGGTGAGCCGTAGTAACTTTAGCTTGCCACATGCTAACTAAGGCTAGTTGTTGGGACAGCTTCTGTGTTACTAACCCTCTTATTACACGACGAGCTTAACCGTGTTAAGAGTTAGCAGTTTACCGTGGAAACACGACGTGAAACGACGGTTACTTGACGTTTGTCAGCCAGTAAAGCTAACACTGATGAATCAATGAACAAACGAACTAGCCTCTGCTAACGTAAAGCTAACATTAGTTGTTGGGCCCCGTTATGCAGCTGACTTCTCGACTAGTCTAAAAACTTAAGTGTGATAGATGCACAAACATACTCAAATGGAAAAATACTGCATATTTATGTAAGTTATAGCTGTGCTGGTTTTAGTGTAGCAACACGAGGAAGAGAGTAGTTAACATGAGAGTAGCAGGCTTCCTGTCAAAACAAGCACAACGCCTCTGAAAGCAGGATAATTATGCACAAAGTGCTTATGTAAATATGTCTGCTGCTTTTCTTTGTTAGGACTGCATGACAAACTTTTTTGATATATTAAAGTATTACTCTTGCTCAATGCCTCACTCTGTGTAAAAGGAGGAGGCAGGTGCAGATCTTACTCTTCTTAATGTTTCACTTTTGATTCATTTCTATATCACTTGAGATAAGATAAGATAAGATATACTTTAGGTGTCCAGCAGGGACATGTAGGTGTTCCAGCAGCCAGCATGCATACAAACACACAACACAACACATATATACATGCATATCCCACCCATACATAAAGGGCCATACAAATTGCGTACAAAATACTAGCTCTGCCAGTGCATAGTGTGATAGACAAACAAAGAATTATTATTAAAAAAAAGCAGTCAAGTGTGCAAATATACAGGTGCAAAATACAGTTTGATATATGCAGCTCAGGCTAAAGTTTAAAAGTTTAAATGTCTTCTGTCCTTACTTAAAGGAGAGTCGTTATAAAGTGCAATTGCAGTAGGTAAAAAAGTGTTTTTAAATCTGTCCTTTTTGCAGCCTCCCACTAAAAACACTCTTTTGTTCACACGAGATTGTGTAAGTGATGCATGTTATTGTCCATAATGTTAAACAGTTTCTGTATCATCCTTCTCCCCATCACCACCTCCAGGGGGTGATGGGGAGAAGGATGATACAGATATAGGAGACATATTTTGGTTAATAGTCATCTTTGCCCCTTGATCGTGATCATTGTTGAGTGAAACTGTAGTCATTTTGTGTGTGTCTTTGTGTCCTTTAGGAAGCCGGAGCCATGGGTTTCTCCCTCAGCCTTCGATGAATTAAGTTAAGCTGGACCCACGCAACTCAGCCAACCGGCCCCTGCCCGCAGGGGGGTCTCTCCTGTCCCCGTCGCCTTCTCCAGCAATGGCAGGCTTCAAGCGGGGCTATGATGGCAAGATCGCTGGCCTCTACGATCTGGACAAGACACTGGGACGTGGCCACTTCGCCGTCGTCAAGCTGGCGCGCCACGTCTTCACTGGGGAGAAAGTGGCAGTGAAGGTGATCGACAAGACCAAGCTGGACACTGTGGCCACTGGCCACCTTTTCCAGGAAGTCCGCTGTATGAAGCTGGTCCAGCACCCCAATATTGTGCGCCTGTATGAAGTTATTGATACTCAGACGAAGCTCTACCTCATCTTGGAGCTTGGCGATGGAGGGGACATGTTTGACTACATCATGAAACACGAGGAGGGCCTGAATGAAGAGCTGGCTAAGAAATATTTTGCCCAGATTGTCCACGCTATTTCCTACTGCCACCGACTGCATGTTGTGCACCGGGACCTTAAGCCTGAGAATGTGGTTTTCTTTGAGAAACAAGGACTCGTCAAGCTCACCGACTTCGGATTCAGTAACAAGTTTCAGCCAGGGAAAAAGCTGACAACCAGTTGTGGATCTCTGGCGTACTCGGCACCGGAAATACTGCTGGGTGATGAGTATGATGCTCCAGCTGTAGGTATGCAAAGAATTTAAGCCACGTAATGTAATGAGTCACACTGTTAATTAGAAAATGCCAGATATTTACAGTGAAGAACTAGCAGACAGGATGTGGGCTAGATGTAGCAGAGTCTGCTGCTTGCACACAGGCATGGTTTTGCCTGCTTTTGTATTTAATCCATTGATTATCTAATAACTGTTTTTTTATTCATCTCCACCTTAAAAGCCCCTCACTGTGTCATGAAACAAGACATCTCTTTTTTTTAGTCACATTACAACCTGGCTTCAGCACAGTGGTGTAATGAGGTCGGCAAAGTGGCTAGCACCTGTTTCACACATTTTTGTGTCAAACCCGCTGTAACACCTTGCCTGTTAGTGTCCTTGTGGGGCCTGAACACATGTTCAACATTGCCTCTTTTTTTTTTGTATTTAGAAAGCCTCAAAGCAGAACAGTCATCAGTCACATGCCAGAGCCCTTTGTAGCACAGTGTGCATGGTAGGACTTGTTCGAAATATCAAACTGTGTATTCCAGTTGCAGTATCCTGTGAAAAGCACTTGACACTGATCATTTTGTAGGCTGCCATAGGCCATGTGCTACAAGGTCAGCACTACTAGTACTGATGTCTGTGGGTGTCCCATTGCACTAAATTAACTGGCTCATTGATTTTCTATGAGGGCTGACAGAGTGCAGTCAGAAAGATTGTGTGTCCGCCCATGACTGATACCTTTCATATCAGGTAGCTTTAATGGTGGCAAAAACATTGGGCAAAGTCCAGATGGATGATCACAAGTGCCCAATTAAGCTAACTTTCCCGCTGTTGGGGTTGTTTGGAACGGATTGGCTGAATATTCATGAAGGAAATACTTTCAGAGAGAGTCAACTGTTTGTTTTCTGCTTCCTCTTTTTTTTTTTAACCATGGTTCTCACAAACTTAAGAAGTGAGGCGGATGCATTGAGGAAACTGCGGCCACTTTCTATATGTAATTATACGCACACATGCACACAAACCCACACATAGTCGCTCATCCTAAGAACTTAGGTATGGTATTTTTTTACCCTGCATAGTGACAGTGAGGGAGGTAGATAGCTCTGCACAACATCTCTGAGGGGAACATTGACCATTAACCAACAATCTTATAAAGTACCTAATGTCTGCGACCCCTCCATGAAAAAAAGAAGAAGCTTTTTTTTAAAGAAATACGCAAAACTCAGAACATTTTAAGAAATGTTTGGGTTGATCTTGGGGTGAACGTGAAAGGCTGTTTTTTTTTTTCATCTCAACTTAACCCAGAGTTTTTCCTGCCCACCAACTAGTAACCTTTCTGTGTGAAATTGAGTTGAGCCTGCAGCCTGAGAGCCCCCTCCCTCCTTCTCTTAAAAGGCTGTCTTTTTAAATGTACAGTAGAAGCAACAAACAAATGCACATGAAGATGTACCTATCATTTTTAGGCTACACTGTGAGCTTAAATAGACATTTGGCTGTGATAGATGAGGGAAAAAAAAAAACACCGGCCAAGCATATTTTTAACCGATAAATTGTGTTCTTGTTTCGCATGCACATTTGTTACTGTACATTTAATTATGTACAGTTTAATTGAATCACAGATTGAAGTCCTGGGTTAATACTCAGCATAGTTTTTATACATGATTTATAAATCTACCCGCATTTGCAGCTGCTAATTTCAGACCCTTGCCTTCAACTGATGCCCTGTTTGTAGTATTATACATTTATTTACATCCCTGAACTCCTGTGTATACAGCTCTCAGGTCTCTGATCTTATGTCTACTTGGTATGTAAGACAAACAAAGTCCTCTGAAGTTGTTGTGTTAGCTGTACTCTTGGCCATTGATGGGATTGCCTCTGGGGCTGTAATATTAGTCTGCCCTGATCTGTGTGCTATGATGCAGTTCAGTGAAGTTTTGCAGATGTGCATTGCTTGTTTTGGTACTTATGCTTCTCTGGTCAATGCCATTAGCCTTGTTTGTTTGTTACTGTGATAATGAGTGTAATGAGGTGACGGTGCTTATTGTTTGCACGTCCACATCCCTGGCCTCAGAAAGAGATGCTCCTGTTCCTGAATCGAGAGAAGCTGTATTTGTCCTTGGACTTGTCTGAAGTTAAAACAGGTATGCATCATAAGGTAGACTTGTGTTTTTGTTGTGTAACTCAGTTGCGAATTGCATTTCTTGACATTGCAATTTATCTTCTTAATGGCAGTGCAATCAGGATAAAAAGCAATTCAATCAACGCGTGTTAATAAGGAGGGTGACATCTAATCATGATGTTCCAACTGATAGTGGAGAGGTTAAAGCATGGATTTAGAGGTTCAGCATGTGTGCTCTTGGCATACTTAAGAAGATGATGATGATGATGATGATGATGATGATGATGATGATGATAGAAAGCCCTTGAATTACAAAATCTTTTCCTTGTACAAGTAGCCATGCAGAGCTGTTTGCCAGGCTATGGTGTCTGCAACAGGAGTGCATCAAAGCTGTGTCTCTAGAGAGCATTCAGATGGGCTCTTAATTGCAGCCGTGGTTACTGTTGCCTGCTGCCAGTGGATGAGAAGAACAGTTAATCCATGCTGTTGTTTGGACAAGGCCAGAGGGATGTACTACTAAGCTAGATAAATGAGTTAGCAAGGTATGTTGAGCTGAAAGCCAAAGTTTCAATGCCAGAAGGATGGCTGTCTTTCAGGTTCTACTAATAGAACTGGGTTTTAATTTATAAAGATGTAAAAGCTTGCCTCATCAATAAAGTTTTTATTGTCCTTACAATAATCTCTATGACAAATATAGATAGGTCGTTGAAGAAATAAATGATAAGCTTGCTCAACAACATGCTAGTATTGCCCCCAAAGATGTGCAGTCATAGCAGCGCAGACTAAAGTCATCGCTTTCCATTTAACCATCTAAACCCTTATTGGCTCTGTTTGATTTTTCTTACAGTAAGAGGTTATTCAGTGGAGCTACAACAGTTCAATAAATGTACATGTGTAGCTTCAATATTTACAATTCTTAATCTGACTATGATGGTTTCTTAAGCAGCACTGTGTTGAAAGTAGACTTCTGGTGTAATCCAGAGCTGACAGTTCATTAGTACAACAAACTGTTGATGGAGATTATGTGATGTAATATAACCACAAATTCATATTTCAGTATTTTATTATTTTTAGCTTTTCCCTTTAACGTTAATATCACGTCATTACAGTATTACAATGGATTGGCAAACACATTTTCTCACTCAGTCCCCCTTGTCCCCCTCAAAGTAACCTGTTTATTGTGATATGTAACTCATTTCTGTGCATGAGACCAGAGAAAGATGATTTTAAAAGTGGTTCAGATCTCTGGATCTTCTGACTGAATGTGTGTTTAAATTTAAAATCTCTCCGTCTGAGTTGGTGTTAATCTGCTGCTGAAAACACCACTATCATTATAAAGCGTCTCAACTACTTGAAAAGCACAGACTTTTATCGTGGAAGATTTGTTGGAAATGGAATATTAATCATATTAGCTTTAACGGAGATACAATAAGCGGAGAATTTTAGTCCTTTCACCACGAGTCAGAACCACACTCCGCTTCTTTGTGTGTTCCAGCACATAGCCTGTGTCGGAGCCCTAGACAGAGTGAAAGAGACGTGCTACAGGCGAGCAGGTAAACTTAATGTTTCTGTTAATTTGCTGAAACTTGGAAAGGGGAGAATACAAGTTTAACTGCTTGCTGTGCAGTTCTCTTTCATTGTAAACACAGACACCCGCTCTGACACTGGGAGGAGGCGGAGCCCTTTTATCAGTGTTTGGAGCGTAACATTCTGAAGACCGGGGGACTCATCTGAGCTAACCCTAACCCTATGTTACACTACTTTTGATTATCCGTCATTGTGGCTAACATGTGGAGCAATCTGTGTTTTCTCTTGTATTCTTGTAAGTGTGTATTTAAACCGGTGATGACAGTACGGCAAAAATCCGCGTCTTGGCAGATTTTTTATGCCGGTGGCGGTATTGATACCGGTTTACCGCACACCCCTATTGACCTGTTTTTGTGAATGAAAGGTAATGCTGACACATTGGAGTTTGAATATGCAAAGAAACATGTATTCAAATTCCCATGGTGTGTTAGTTTTGTGAATGTAACACATTTCATTTACACTCTAAACCTCTGCTCTTCTTGTTGAACTCGGGGCTTTGCTCTGTGCCTAAAGCATTTTTTAATGACAGACCAGGATGGAAAGGTGTGCGTGCACAGACGCACACAAATGCACAGTTTAGAACAGCCCTTTTCTAGTTACGCACCGTTGCTTAACACAGACAGGTCATAGACTGATGATCTTTAACATGGTACATGGAGGAACAGGTTCATCAGGAAGGCTGACATTAGGCAGCTGGATGAAATAACAATGTGCAGATCTGTTCACAATCTTAAAATCCTCTTCTAAGGAAAAAAGTCCTACCTGTAAAAATATATATTTATATCACTTAAAACATACACTTTACTCATATATCGTTTTGTTTTTTTACCACTTCAACTGGCTGTCATACAGCCCTTTTATTTGGCACTGTGTTTTTTTAAACCATACAACAGTTTCCATAAGAGAAACAGTAAGGGGTGTAGTGGAAAAGACAAAGTGTTTTTTTTTTTTTTTTCGGGGTCAGAGCAACTTTTGCAGAAGGAGACCAGCTGAAAAAAGAGGGTACTTGTTTGTGTGATGTTGCATGTGTTTTTTTAGCGTTGTCTTTCCACATAGTTGGGTACAACGTTGCTTTTCATCAACTGTTAATTTGGCAGTTTTTTGCTTTAAGATAGCTGGAAACAAAGTCTCAGTGTTCAGTGTGTTGTCGATGATTTGATTGAGTGTAGCTAGCTCAAAGCTTACTCAAAAGTGTGACTGTGACTCAAAAGAGAGCACAGTCAAATATCATGTCAAGGACTATTTTTCACTACTTCTTATCCGCTTAATATTTTGTGGACATCCGGTAGAGGTGGGTGATATGTCATCATGATTCAAATCACTCTATTCTTTTTGCTTTTTCCCATAACAGTATATAAATATCGCAGTAAAGGAATTGAGCATATGAATACATATTCACACACTCGGAGCCCTTCCTCCCGCTCTAAGAAGCCAGCTGATGGGACATCTAACTCATTTCTGTGCATGAGACCAGAGAAATACGTTTTTTAAAAGTCACAGTGTGTAGATCTTGTGTGGGTTTAAGTTTTGTTTCTCCCCTGCAGAGGTTTGTTAAGCTGCTGCCGTAAACAGCACATTTCCTGATAGGACTCTATCATAATTAAGAGTCTCACCAGCTTGGAAAGGGTGGACTTTTATTGTGAAATTAGTGCACGATTGTGATTATTGCAAATAATTAAGTTGTGCTTGAAAGATATTTGGTCACACACTGGAGCCCTGCTGAGCAAGAAGTCTTGAGTTGTCTCACTCATTTTTGACAGTGTGAAAATCTGAAAATAGATGTCATCCATTTGTTGAACCTCTTTGAACCCAAAACTTTCAGCTGAACTTTGATCTTCAATGAAGTTGGTCAGTTCTCAGTTTCCTTTTTGCTGTCTTACTCTTTTCTCTGACTTGTCTCTCTTCCTTCCCGTTTTTGCTTCTGAAACCCTTTAAAGATTACAAATTTAGAACAGAGAAGGAAGTTCCACCTTTATTACACCCTTGCACTTACACAATGTGTCAGCAGTGGCTTAATATTGGTGTCCCAGTTCGTGGTTTTGCATTGCATTTTCACATTGCAGAAGTGCAAGAGGCCTGTCGTGTTGACACACAGTGAGAGCTTCACACACACACTCAGACATGCTCACAACAAGAAGAAATGTGCAAACTCAAACTACGCCTTTCATTACATTTTTCCAAATGGAAGCCTTTTTAGTTTGAAAAGGCTTTTTCAAAAGCTGTATGTATTTTGTTTTTAAACACAAACATTATTTTACTAGAAGCAAGAGAGTACCCTCTCCACTTTATATTAAATCTAATACCATTGAATTAAACTACTAGGCTCCTTCAAAACATACAGCACTGAATCATAGCACAAGTTAGATATTATGATGCTCTGGACCTTCACTTGAGGACAGTTTCTAGAACCTGACCTTGTTGAAATGTCCCTGCTCTACACTGTATCTGTTTTCAACCTAAGTGTGAGATGTCTTCTTTTGGCACACCCTGTCCCACTGTCATCTTCTCTGTTCCTTTTCCACTTCCCCAACAGCAGTCCAGGTTGAGCTGGCAGGTGTGAGGTCTGTTCTGGATCTGACACATCTGCTATTAATACTCGCGCTGAGCCACTCTCTGGCTGACTTTTCCAAAAGTTCACATCTTAGAAGAAACAGCCAACACTGTGCTGTATCTGACCGGCACATAGTGAGCCTGCTAAACAGTGAGTCAGTCAGAGCAGATGTGTTCTCATTTGTGGTCTGTGTCTCTTTCCCCTGACAGTTCTCAGGAAAGTGTTGAGGATTGAGTTAAAAATTAAGTCTTTATTTTAGGTGCCAGTAGCTGATGAACTGATAGAAACCTACGTTTAACTATGAGATATTTGTATTGAATGAATTTAACTTCATTATTCATATTTTATGTTATCTTAAGGCCTATTTTTATTGAAAACATACATAATTGTGACAGCACTATCATGACAGACACAGCATGTTTTTCCGTTGCCATGGAAACACCGGGTGTTCCGTATAAAGACTGCATAAGGAAGGGGGAACTGCTACTGAAAGCTGTATGTGCTGCTGTGATTAAAAAAAAAACTTAATTGATACTTGAATACATTAGCTCGTCGGTAAACATATTCTCTTCTTCAGGTCAGTTTCGCCCGTTCGTCTTCACTACGGCCAACTCAGAGTTCAATTTCAATGGGGGTGGAGTAGCAGAGAGCAATTATGACGTTTTCTCTGAAGATTTAGCCACACAGCAGTTTTTGAATATCTTAAAATAAGCCCACCTTTACTCGCTTTGACATCGGAGTAAAGCTACATCTCCATATACCCTATATCTACAATGATCTCCCTTTTTCATGTTTCTAGCTGAGATTCAGCGGTTTGGGGCGCCGGATAGCCTAGTGGTTATGTCGTGTGCCCCACGTACGGAGGCTCTAGTCTTCATCGCAGTGGGTTCAAATCCAACCTCGGCCCATGTCACCCCCCCCACTCTCTTATACCAGCATTTCCTGTCTCTCTTCAGCTCTCTAATCTAACAAAGGCAAAACAAAGATTCTCTGGGTGAAGTTTTGTTGTGTTGTTGGCCTTACAAAAGACGGAGCTGCAGGATTTACTTATATCATAGTATGACCCCAGTGTAGAGTAAAACATGGCTGATGATGAGGTGTAATTACTTCATTCAGTGATCCAAATGAGAAGTAGTGCTGCTGTGTGCAATAAGGCTCATCATTCTGTATCATCACAGGCCACTGGGCAGGCCTCGCTGGCTGTTTGGCATGCTAATAGACTGATGAGCAGGCTTATGTTTGATAACTTCAATTAGTTTTCTAAAGGCAAAAGGTAGATAGTAAGTAACCACACACTTATTGTATTTACTTTTTCTGGCTGCTTCTTTAACATGTGTTAGTCAGACAAAACATAAGATACTACACTTAAGTTTTGAATATTTTAAGTTGTTTTGGGCCTAATAAAGTGCTCTGTTACAGAGTTTGTTTGGATGAGTTTACAGCTACAGCAGGCTGCTTGATATTGTTAAAATTGCTTGTCAAATGCAACCACCAGCTGATGCCAGCATGATGAGAGAAGACATGGTGAGAGAGAAAAGTACAGCTTGATACAAAGTCGCCCTACACAACGAGATGTCAACACTTTTTGACCCGTTTCTGTGTGAAAGTCTGAGAAAAAACTTGAGTTGTCTCCCTATTGGACAGCAGATCTTTATTCCTTCACACACTACCTAAATGTTGCCCTCTCTTCAGCGAGACTGAAGCTGTAGTTCCCGGACAAATGAGCAAATTATTTCATTGTGTATTGTGATAGAGTAAATCATAGGGAGGTTTCATGATTTAAAATATTCAAATCAGTCGTTCATTGATAAGAAATGGAAGTGTTCATGTGACTTTTATCTCATCTTGAAAAATATTTCTTATGCTAAAACTGTTTAATATCAATTTCCATTATGTGTTTACCTTAAGCTAACAAACTAAGTTGTACATCCATATCCATTTGTTAGAAAATCAGTCACTGGCAATAATTACAATTCTATTCAAATTATTGCCAGTGACTTTAAAATAATACCTTTAATTGTACATTGCTAGTAAATAGGTTTCTAGAAAATAGAGAAACTTGAAAGTGAAGAAAGGGTAGAAGTTGCACCACATCAAAATGCTTGGACCAGGCTGATTTTTAGTGTTAAAACAAAGAAAACCTTCATTTGAAATCCTTGAAACTGTAAGTAATGGAGTTATTTAGTACAGAAATGACCCAGTGTCTTCAACACACTCCCCTGTTATTGGTACTTCGGTTTCTGTCAATTCAAGCTGCTTCCTTGCTTAATCAGAGCAAAACGCCTGAATGCAGAGTAGCAGAGGAAACGATGCCAAGTGACAAATCCCACCATCACTAATTAAAGCGTCGCTGTGCTGCTGTAATGCAGAAAAGGGGGATGTTCAGGAGGTGCATGTTTGTGTGTCTGTGTGTTTTAGGGGAAAGGGGGATTTTGAAAGAGGAGGATAAGACGATTGGAACACGGTGGTCTTGAACAAATCTTTTGGAAAGATTACTGGATTTATAGATAGATGATCGCAGGAAAAAAAGGGTTGTGGTGGTTAAGGTTGAGCTTTGTTACTCTGCTGATGAGAGTTTGACACTGAATCTGGAGAAGTTAGAGGGATCTGCAAGGAGTGCTGAAGCTGGTGTGGAGGACAAGAAGGATGCTGGTGCAGGATGCCAGGACAATAGTGACTACAACTAATAAAGAACACAAGTGGAGGTGCATGAAATCCATTTTTGGCTCGGGGGTGGGGGGATCCCATCCTTACAAAGAAATATTGCTAAACATACCTGGTAGCCGCCAAATTGTGTTCTATGTGTGTGAAACTTGTTGTCAGACAGTCACCTATGTTATTGACTGCACACCTGCCCAAATGGATTTGTGTATTTATGTTTGTTGGACGACAGCGAGCTGATGTGCAAGTGATACTGACTTATGTTACTCATTCTTTTTCTGTGTTTTTGACCAGTCTATCCTGCACTCAGCCATCCAAACTTTTGCTGTGTGACAAACATTGTGTGAACATTATTGTACATTTAAGCAGGATTTTTCCTCATTGTTAGATCTTTTGTGTTTGATTCCTGCAATTCTCCCCAAAGTTCAGGCCCTGGTGTATAGTTGTAGGTTTAAAAGAAAATGAACTACACAGTAGAGTTGTGTAGAGGAAGGGAATTTGACAATTAAAGGGTGTAGTTCCTGTTTCTTCATACTGCATTGTTTGTTCTGATGGAGATGGGGATAAAGAAGGACGGTATTGTTTCTGAAGTGTCTTTAAGCACACTGGAGTTAAAGTAATTACTGTTATGATATTGAATTCAGACTCCTTTATCATGTAGATCTCTTGGGAACACTAAGAACTTGAATTTAAATGTGAGTCTGCCTGAAAAAGGGCATGTTTCAGTCTCTTTTTGTGATACAGGTATTGTTGCTGTGGCAACGCGTGCACGTGCAGGTGAGCCAGGTGGGAGTTAGTACTCCTGTAGTCCCTAGGGGTCTCTGCCTCCACTCTCCTCACTCCTTCATCTCTGTAACAGGCCAAACTTGGGAAAATGTCTACAAATGCAGACTCACACTAGAGAGAGTTTTGACCAAAAGCACAAATAGTTAAAAAAAACTAAGAAAACCAATAACTGATGAATGCAAAGTGTGTAGCAATAAAAGTTTTTAAACTTACCCCTGAGGCTATGGGGTAAAGATGGAACTATTAATTAATTGCCAGCACGTGAAGGAGTGTATTTGTTACAAGTCACGCCTGGGTCAAGCTCCTTGAACTCGGTATTTGGAAAGGGATTGAATCCCGGATCCATATTGACCTGGTTCTGCATTTTTCAAAACCTGAAAATCAATAACAGTTATTGTATCGAGTTAGTGCACATCATTAATATCAAGTCACTGCTGGACAAACATACATCTATCTAATCTGTCTAATTACATTTTTGAATCAAATGTAATTGAAAGAAAACAAGCACATCAGCATTGTGAAAAAACTCAGTCAGATCCAGCTGCTGCTGCAGGACAGTCATCCTCCTCCACTCAAAGCAGCCGTGGTAATCCAAAATAATTAAAACAATGAATTAATCCAATGTTGAAACCAGTGTTTGAATTGTCAGGATAAATCAGATCAGTCTGTACAATATTTAGCAAAGGTAAAGTAAACATCCTCATGATGTTTAATTGTGAGGTCAAAAAAAGAGAAAGTTTAGGGGCACCGGTAGCACAGTAGTGCACGCACCCCGTGTACAGAGTCTGTGGTCAGGCAGCCCTGGTTCAAATCCAACCTGTGGCACCCTTCACGCATGTCATTCCCAACTCTCTCTCTCTCTCTCTCTCTCTGATTTCTGACTATATCCACTGTCCTATCTTGGAATAAGTCATAAAAGCCAAAAAATAAAAAAAGAAGAAAGAAAATAAAAGATAGAAACTTTAGGTTTTTGGCAGTATTTTTTGTTGTTGTTGCTAGCAATATATAATAGATATACCAGTTCTGTAATAAACATTTTTTATTTTGTGTATTTCAACCAAATGTTAGAAAAAATATCAATAGTGGTAGTGATGAGTCTCAGAACATTAAGGAATTGTTATCAATTTTAATATAAATTCACTGTCCCCATCCTTTTATAGAAACAATACAAGACAAACTGAATTCTCCGACACATTGCCAGTTAATGTGCATCACATACCAGATCACACGTTCTCATTATAGTCCACCATCCGTCCAGTGTGGCTACCGGTTTACTGTTGTAAGATAGGACACAAAGATGACCACGAGTAATGACATGTTGTTTGGTTAATTAGCTGCGCAGAGAAGAAATGATGGATGATCCCTCTGCCTGGAATCAGGTTTGCCCTAGTTTACTGTGAGTTACCAGTATGGAGGAAGGCCTATAGAAACACCATTGTGTTCCCTCAGTCAGTGATAGATAGTGACTACACAGACATTTATTCACCTGAAAATCTTCTTGAATATTAAACGTAACGATACAACCCAATTAAAATACTCCATTAGAAGAACTAACCAATTTGAGAAATGCCTATTTAAAAAACATTTAGTGAATCCCTAATTTAAAACTTTCTTTTAATCATAAACATACATATCTTTTTTTACCATGTCAAACATTGATTGAAACTGTGTCAACACTTGTCCAACTTTAATTAAACAAATGTATGATTTAGAGTTTTTAAAAACCTTTTAAGTGGCCTCAAGTTCACAAACTAGTAAGGCTACAAAGACTCAAAAGTGTCAGACAATGTTGGTATTTGAAGTCCAGATTACTTGTGTGTTCCCAAAACACTATTTGAAGGCAGGGATGTTTTTAATGAAGCTTCAGACAAACCAGCAAAGGAAGGCCAAGTGCTCTCCATCCTGAGTACAGTTAGTCACTAACAAAGGCTTTGGAACTAAAGACCATAAGAGATTCTGAGTTTCCAACAGTCAAAGAAAAAAGCTCTTTTGATGTGGCCCTGCCTCACACTTTCCGATGAATAGCTGGATATCGGCAAGGATCTCACACTACAATACATAGGTCTATACGGTGCATGGGTCATCATGAAGGGGCAACCTCCAGTGTTGAAAAATCAGTCCAATGAGGGAGTGCAAAAATAATACAGTTCGTCGAGTGTCCCCTTGACTTTTTGATTCTGATTTTGAAATCGAAGACCTTAGTGGGAGTGGCCTGCGGTGCTGTGCATTCTGGGATTTGGTGTCTTTCATCCACATGAGCCAAAAAGACACTTTCTGCCTTTTCTCGGCGAAGAGGGCACCAACTTCAAAATGTATTTCACATTTCTACTACATATATGACCCAATGTCAATACAGATTCATGTTTCAACAAAGTATTAACTGCTATTGGAAGAGGTGATGAAACAGTCCAGTAAAAGTGGTGTCTCAGTTTATTTTCTCTCATTCTCCCACTCATGTTCTTTCTGTCTGTCTGTTAAACTCTTTTAAAAAAAAAGCTTGTAGGGTAGTAGGTTGCATAATACTTCTGAAGAAGTATTTTTAGAATAGTATTCTGCTTGTTTTATTTTCCTCAATGAAGCAAGTGTATTAGTCATTCTGAGCAAAGTCTCATATTTAGAACTTGATTCATGGGTTGTGATCTCATGGTTCTAAATAGCCACAGATATCATGGACGGCAATCCAGGAACTAAGTTATATTTCAAAGACAAAACTTAACATTTTTGATAGCTCAAAGGCATTGCGGCGGATTTTAGTTTTAAAAAAGAGAGACGTCTTTAGCCTCAGCCATTGTATGGAACAGTACCTAGATGGGCTAACTGGCTTCTTGGCACTTCTTGTGAGAGAACTGCAGCCTGCTGCCAAAGTTACATAGTGCTGAAAACAGGCGACCAGGGTGCTCTGTGGAAATGGGATTAATGCCATTCTCCCTGGTGTAAGTTGTTTTACTGCCAGATCAAGCTCTCAAACTACTATTTTACGGTGGAAAAGTTACACGTTGCTATTTTAAGGACCTCTTTGATTTAAAAAAAGCTGAACAGCAGGGGCGCAGTTGGCCAAGTGGTCAGTGCGGGCGCCTCATGTACAGGTTGAAAAGGCAGGTTGTAGTCCTCCAAGCAGGAGGCCCAGGTTCAAATCTGACCTGTGGCTTCTGTCCCGCATGTTATTCCCCACTCTCTCATGTCTCTGATTTCCATCTTATGTCCTATTTTTACCAAACAAAGCAGAACAGCAGTGTTAAGGGTGCAGCTGCTTCAGGTCTGTATGTGACAGAAAGAGAACTTAAGCATATCTAGTTGTCACCCACAGTGCTCTTTCCACTCGATCTGCCTGCAAATGACAGGACCATTTACGTTGAAGTGACGACAGCATGTGTGAGGGTCTGAAGGCTTGAAGAGCTCCTCTAGTTGACTGGTCTGGTTAATGTGACCATGGTGTTTCTGTGTGTGGATTGTTGGTTTTATTAAATCTGTAAATGTAATATTAACATTGAAAATTGCTGTCTGAAGTAAGGCTTGGTGATGGTCAAACTAGAGCCAATGGACTAATTTTTAATTATTCAACTGATAGATTTATCTGTTATCTGTCTTCCCTCTGCACCCTCTCCGGGTTACACTAATTAATAATATTTTTTATCTTTTACCAGCTATGCCAGTCCACTGCTATGTTTAAACTGTAATGTGGCCAACTCAGTCAGAAGTGAAGCATCAATTAACAAAGTCTTCTTAGCTTAGTAGTTTGTTTAGAAGCCCTCAAAGACGCCATCACAGCTGGGGGGGGGGGGGGGGGGGGGGGGGCTGCACTAGAATTAGTTAACAATTAATAATTATTTGTACAAAAATCTGAGAGAAGTAATTTGCTTTAGAAAGCATCAGTCTTGGTATCTTTGGGTTAGCAGTGCAAATCAAAGTAGAAAGGTTCATTATTTGACATATTTGAGATAAAGAAATTCATATATTCTGGTCCATACATGAGATCTGTAATATAAGCAACCTCTGACAGTTTTATCTGTTAAAGATGCACCGATCCACTTCTGATCTGATGTACCGAAAGTGATACTGATTCCGATTTCTTTTCCCCATAATTAATAGTGTTGTTGTTGTAGTTAGTATTTTGAGTAAGGCTGTACTCTACGTTGTGTTGGCTTCACCTACAAACAGGAAGCATCAACATCTGTAAGGTTTTCATAGTAAATATTTTAATCTCAAGTGTAAGAATTGTACTTTGGATCATATAGAAGAAGCTGTTCCATCTCGTCTGAACGTCGTCATGGAGACAATTTTGTGGGCACTTCTTACAGTTCAGTCTGAATATCTTCAGAGTGAGATTGTGTGAGTTTAGTATGTGCCCAATGATCTTTCTTGATCAGTGACGTAGATCGGCTCTGTTCCATCTCTAGTATCGGTCTCCAAAGTCCTACACTGGCGGGGCACTACTTCCAATGAAATGTTTGTCAGTTAATCCTTAAGAGTCAGATTGCCAGATATTATTTGCGTCTTCAATGGTGATTTCACGGGTCATAAAAAGTTCCAACCGCAGATTCCTCTGCCGGCCTGCTTTGTTTTAAATTTAGTTTGTCTGATGCTGTTGAGTGTGTTCCACTGATATAAACTAAAGTTCTCATGACTCTATTTTAATCCTGCGTTGAGTTGCACATCTGTTTGATCAAATAAACAGTTTTGGGAGCTGCGTGGCATTTGATGCTGCTTTTTCCTGTTTATACTTGCCATTTTTTTGCCATAGTTGTGTAACTCCTTTTTTTTTCTAGTTGGGGGAATGTCCACACACAATAAAGAACCATTATTAAGTCAATAATTATAGTAATAATAATAATCATCAATCAATTCATCTTCATTTGTATTCAAAAAAATCTAAAAATCCTGCTGCTGACACTACCACTCACTTTCACTATAACAGTTTGGTCACGATATCCAGACGTCAGGAGTCTATCCTAAGAAGTGTCAAGGAGTTCAATATACAGAGCTAAGCAAGCTACTCTCTGAGAATTCAAGAGATAAAGCTCATATTTAAACCATGAGCAGAGTTCAAGTCAGAGTCAGGCCATAAGAAACGGTGTGCATGTGACTGTCCACACTGAACATCAAGTCCATCATTTATGAGACTGCAAGCTTAATCGAATCAAATGTCCTTGCTGAAATACTCAGCTAAACACATGCTCAGCTGCAGCCTCCCTCAGTGTGAGACCAGGGCAGAGCCTGATCTGTGTTTGTCAACACATTGCAGGGCCCTAATTGGTACACTAAGCGGAGAGTTGTACACCGATGTCATGCTGAGTAACCTTTCTCTAAATCTATGTTTGTGTAAAGAGGAGGGAGACATCAGTACAGGCTGGAAGATATTTATTTAGAGGGTCCAAAATATAATAGTGATGGAGATGGGTACAATAAGCACCTGAAGTATTTCAACTGATATTTGGACATGTTTACATGTTTCCTTACCTTTTATTCGGGCAGTGGTTAGGTCTAGATTCATTTCACTGATAGCCATTACACACTGAAGGGCATATTCAGACATCAACGGTTTCAAAATGTGGTAAGCCACATGTATGTTTAAAGCATTTTTTATTTTAGACCATCAACGGCTTCTGTTTTCCTCGTAACACCCCATTTGCTAAGCTTTAGCAGTGGCTCTGTGTTACTAATGTCTTTCACTTTTTCCTCCTCTCAGAACACATGCCATCTGGATGTCTGACAGAAAACAAAATGATCCTCTAAACTGCTACGAAGCCTGTGCTTTGCTTGTTCAAACTATGCTCTCATAAGATGAGCTAAAGCCTGCCTCAGCTAGTATTTATGCATGCAGTGTCCAGCCTTTATATTGCCTTGTTATTTCAGTCCTGCTGAGTGAATGTAAGCAAATGGAACTGGTATAAAACATGCCTCGGGGACAGTCGTTTGCTTTTCCGTGTTAGGAGTGATGAAGCAGGGACCTTGACCCTGGATGCTGTGAGAGACGGGATAAGAGAGACTCTCAAAAGCTGGATCAGAGCCACGCATTGCTATAAAGCCAATGTGCTATAGCACTAGTATGTTGATGGCGTACAGGTGTGTCTTAAGATGAACTTCAATGGATTGTTTGGGGGGTGGAAAGGGGGGGACAACCTTACCATCAATTGGGGAAATAGTGAAAATTCCCAGATTTAACATTTGTTATGTTGTCCTTGTGCTATTCTTAATTAAATATGGGGTTCCAATGTTTTGCCAGTCCTCGTATTTCTATGTACAGTAAGACAATATCCCAGCTTTTATTGAACCAGCATTCTAAGAAAGCTGTTCCACACTTTTTCATTTATTTATTCAGGAACATTAATCCATTTTGCTGATCCTTTCCCTCAAACAAGTGCTGTAAAAAACACTGAGCTCCACTTCAGCTCATCTGCTCACTCTACTCTAATTAAGCACAGCAGTGCTTAGCCTAAAGCTAAGTCCTTCAGTGCTACTCACCCAGCAAAGTTGGGCCTATATATAGGAGTAGCTTAATTCGGGAATGCATCTGATGGCTAACTTGGGGCTGCGCTTGTGGCTAAAATCATGTGAAAGTCTTTATCTTGCTTTTCCAACTAAAAAAAAAAAAAAAACAGTTTTCAGAGATGGATTTTTTAACTTGTCTGCATTTTTTCACTTGCATCATCATGGCTCCATTCTGTCGACCCACTAAGTATTGAGGGCATCTGAGCTTTAGAGCTTAATTAGAAAGTTACTTACAAAAATCCTCATCATGGTAATTACTTCAGAGCTGCCAATATTTGACTGGAGCTGCTGTGATGTCTTTTTCCTCCCAGTCAGAGTCAGTTGGCTCTGCTTCTCTACTAATCAGGGGATTGTAGATGGAGATATTCAAACCAATTCTCAAGTGTTTCAAAGCAATAATTTGAGTAGGTTTGGACATGAAATAGTGTTACTAAAAGAGAAGTGCTCTGTGCTTTAATGAAGCTCCTCATTTTTCTGTCCTCATGTGTTTAAGAGAGAAGGTAAAGGACACTGCAAACTGTAGTGAAATGATCGTGATTCAGTGTTTCCCACAGGTTATTTTGAGTGTGGCTTTAGTTGTATATTACTTTGAAATAAATATTTTTAGACTTTATAGTCACCAAAATGAGATCTAAACTTGATGACAAAGGTGTGCATTGTGTGTTCACATTTTTGTACGCTAAAAACATGTTAACAATTTCATGAAAAACACATATCACATCGTACAAAAAGAAATGGAAATGACACAGCCAGGGTTGTCACTATACCAGGGCTGTGTCCATAATCACTCCCTATTCACTATATAGTGAAAACGCTATTTTGTAATGGTGTGTGAATTCTGAGTGTGCATTATTACACCCTAAATAGTCCACTAACCCTATTGTAAAAGGACTTGAGAACCGTCTCTGAAAACTCTGGACATTTTCTGGAGTTTCTGTATGAATATGGCTCTAGTAAAAATTCTAACCACTGACTGGTTGAATAAACCTGACTGACTGTAGGTGAGAGGTGCTCTGCTTAACCAACGGTGTACAACATTTGTCATATTTGATGAAATTATGAGAAGTTACATTTTTGTTAGGGCTGAAAGTATACCATCCATTACAGCTTAGGTTATTAATGGTCAAGCTGGAGGCTGTTTCACACCCTCCTGCTGTTAGTCGTGTTGCCACTGTCCACACTGCTGAAGTGAGATGTGTGTGTATGTAGGTACAACATGCATGTGTTTTTGGTTGCATAAAGCCTGTATGGCCCAGTGCTTCTGCAACATACTGACAGGTTGCTTTCTCAGGGTGCAACCAACAGATATGCACACTTGAATGAGCTTACTGTACATTCACACGGTTGAACTGATTCGACATCCATTGCACAAACATAGTTTTCCATGATAACATAGTACAGCTTGTTTTAGATTTCTAAGAAAGGGACACACTTAGCACTCCGCCCCTTCTTTTGGTATACTGCCATTCCCTATTCCAGCTGTTATGAGAACGCTGCGAGCACAGGCTTGGTTTAAATACCATGGGAGAAGAGAGACGTAATTAAAGAGAGGACAAGAGAGAGCTGACATTTACTGTTGTACATTCCTCTTCTGTTAGGCCTCTTCCCTGTTTGTGAACCAACTCTCTGAGTACATCCCACTTCTCTTGCTTGTATTCTGGTTTTCCATTCATGGCATCTCTGCCATCTCCGTCATCCTTTGTTAAGACCAACGGAAAACATTACAGGAAAGAAACACTGAAGAAAATCATATTTGGAAACCGAGATGTTGTTTCCGCTTAAGAATGATGTGACATAACTTCAATTAGTGATGACGTCTACACAGCAGGATCAGCTGTCAGTGGGCTTTCACTTCTCAGTAGCAATGATCGCTGCCTTGGAGCTTGTATTTAAAATCATAATAAAATCTATAGACCAAAGAATTAGTGTACAGTAAATAATATTCTAGATCCTGCAGGGTTATTGTGTCATATTAAGAAAACTAATGAGAGTGGGAGAGGAGGCTGATCTGAGCTGCCTGAATCTGCAGCACTGTCTTTTCTTTTTTTATCCTAAAAATGTATCTAATGATGATACTCAATTCCATAGATTTATTATGACTCTCAAGTTGTGTGAAAATGACTCAGTCTTCTGTCCAAAGGATAAAGGATTCTTTATTCTGACTGTATAGAAATAATTGTAGTATCTGCATATTGTTTGAATATGTATTCTGTCATATGAAGTATTGATTTATTGATCGATTGAGAATATATACAGTATGTACATATAAATGTATTTAAATTGCTTTTGTTCCCTCCTCCTCAGATATCTGGAGTCTCGGTGTGATCTTGTTCATGTTGGTATGCGGCCAGCCCCCCTTCCAGGAGGCTAATGACAGTGAGACCCTCACCATGATCATGGACTGTAAATACACCGTACCGGCCCACGTCTCCGCCGCCTGCAAAGAGTGAGTGAAACATACGCAGCATGAAGTGCTTTGTCTGCTCTGTTGATGACTGATACTAGTGGGAATAAATCGGAAAGACTGAAGGGACTCTCATTTTACTGGAACATCGAATATATTACAATAGTTTTCTTCTGTCTTCTAATGGACAGCCTTTGAATTCAGAGTATTGCCGTTATGAGGTAGGACAAACAACATACACTTAGAATTGTAACTCTGATTTTTTTTAAAGTGTAACAGGCATATACTGTATCTCACTTTAAGTCATAAAGCATATTCCCGCTGATATGGACATTACCGGTACTTTTTCTGAAAATGATGCTGCGTTCCATTTACCTCGGATCTCGGAGCTGGGAATTTGCAAGTCGGAAAAGCAACATGGACGCCTCCAGGAGTAACTTTTTTTGGTAGCTAATACCAGACGATAACACCACACTACGGGATAGTTTCTGACATCTGCATCCATAGATGTGTTTGCATGGAGTGCATGACGATATAATGCCATATCAATTTTTTGAACACAGCCCTATATTAGGACTGCAACAGCAACTGAAACAAATAATTTATTTGAATTGAGTTTGTTTAATGGCTGTGATGGATTGAGAAATTGATATACTCCTTTTAAAATGGTTTGAATAAATTCAGTTTGAAACAGGCATAGTGAGGAGAACACAGACTTCAAGCAACAACCAGGAACATTATGAATGTTACTCTATGAAAAACACCAAACAGTAGACACATATTAAATATTTATACCTTTGTATGTCGGTTGTAGCTAAACTCCTTTTCTAAATTATCTGCACCGTGCAGATAAAGGCACGCAGCAGCCACACTGATTTATTCCAGGCCCTGTAGACCAGGCTGCTCCTGTAGCTGGCACAGACCAAAACCCTTCAAGCCTTTTGAGCTGAGCAGTGAAGTCCAACTGCAGTCCAACACAAAAACACGTTCCACACTCAAAATAAGTAACAGTAAAGCACACAAACTGGCAGTTGTATCATTTTCTGTGTTAGTGAACCACACTCTTGATTTTATGCAAATGTGTTCTCTCAGGATACACAGCGTTCATTTTGATTCACTGTAGCATTTTCTGTGGCTATAATTATTCAGGACAATATTAATGATGCTGTTTATTTTTTTTAACAATCGTTTGCCCAGAGAGCTTTTCTTTTTCATGTTAATTAAAGAGACTCTTTGGTACCTACTATTAACCTTTTGATTCTAATCTTCTTGAGCATCAGCAGTTCATGTGTGGGTTTGACAACATCCTTAGCTCAGAAGATATTCAGAATTTGTTTTGCACTCATTTTGGACTGATATCATTTTGAAACTTTAACTGAAAATCATTGTTGATCAATTCTACTACTGACCTCTGTGTGCTCAGCTGTGATGCTATACAACTTTGCTGTAGACAGAGCTGAAAGCATTTTGTTCAGAGGAGTTGGAGTGATGTCTCTTGGAAAAAATATGTGACTTCACCATTTTTAATCCAGCTGAGCATTGTTCTATATGTCTGAAATTAGCACCCGCCAATCTTCAAATGCGGGAAAAACTGCTTTGGTGAATAAAATAAATAAGATCAGGCTTCAGTGGCGGTTGATCCCATCAGTACAACATATACTCTAATTTGATGACCAGTTTTTGATTTCAATGCGTGTTGCTACTGTGTGACTGTTAATAGTTGTATTGCACTTCTTTATAGATCCTTGTGGTCCACCATCAGCTTTACCTTGCCTCCTTTTTTTTTTAGCAATCCAGTGTTTTCAAACTATCTGTTTAATGCCAGTTTACATTTTCACTGGTTGCAGCGCTGCACCTATTATGATGCAGGTTACAAACAGAGCAGCTGTTAGAAATGGGAGCTAGTAGTTGAAATCTTTTAATGAATAAAAAGTTTGCTGTAATCCACAGAGGTCTTTTTATTAACGCTCTGCAACCTGTTTTTTGTCTGAAAAATATAGGAACATATATTTTACAAGACTGTAATAGCAGGGGTCTACAGTACACTGCCGTCTTTCACGAAGACTTTGCAAAGGGATTTAGCGCTAGCATTTATTAGGCCTATAGGCTACACCATGTTTATACATTTTCCATCGATCCACGGATCAAGCTTTATCCATTTCACCACTACATTAAGTCTTGTGACCAATTTTAAAATCCTTTTTGCCATAAAATGTTTTTGCCAAAAAAAGCCAAAAGTTAGCTTCAGACCCTGGTCTTCCCTTAATCTTGGCAACCTGATACAAAGGTGGGGCTACAGCTGTGAGTTATCACCTACATCATTTTATACATTTAGCAAATAAACAATGAGTGTGTTCCATGGGCAAAAGCAATAAGACCCATACGCTCAACATGCTGTGAAGGCCAATTCTTTGTTTCCATTCTGACTGCGCATCTGAGTATTTTTAGACACAGGAAATAAACGCTTATCTCCTCTGAGTCGAAGGAAAGATCTGACTAGATTGAAGTGTTAAGCTGAAGCAGCTGCAAGCAATCTGATGGGCTTTGACTTCAGAGCAGAAGAGCTATTTGTAACATGCTGTGTCCCAAGCTTATATTTTCACCATGTCAGTAACTCCATCCAACCATATCCCAATTTTACAACAGGCATCTGCAGTGACTCTACTTTCAGAATTGATTTGTCTTACTCCACCCAACTCTCTTTACATCGCCAATTAAAGAAATGCTTGTACAAGACTCAGGCAGAATCGACCACATGAAAGTGCATCATGCATTTTCATGTGGTCGATTCTGGTCATGGATAACAGGGGAGGTAGGAAGATGAATAGAGGCTGGATGTCACATGAACAGCTTGCGATTGAAATTTTCTGTATGTTAAAGCTACTTTTCATGTCAGTGGCCCAGTAAAAAAAAACAGTTGAATAGAACTTTTTCTAGTCTTTCAACCACTTTAACTCCCATATTTATAGACCATGGTAGGGCCATGCAAGGCCGCTAAACAGCTAATCATTCATGCACATTCATGGACTGTAGGCTTTGCTTGAGAAAGCAATCTGGGTTCAGTATCTTGCCCGGGGACACTTTGACATGTAGACCTTTGATTGGAGGGTGACCTGCTCTACTTCAGAGCCCAAGCTGCCATATAACAACTATCAGTGCTTATCTGTGACAAAATGAAAGGACAAAAATAAGGTTTTGTCTGTATGGCATTCTCTTATTGAATAACTTCATAGTCACAATACTTTGACGACACTCACGCTAGTCTGCAAATGTAATTAGTCGTTGGTTAAACTAAGTATTAATGTTTTATTTGTTGGCCCACATTACTGTTCAAATGATGTGCACGAACTTTAAGGCAGCCATCCACTCCTTGCTGTAGCGATAGACTGGATGTATCCCCAGCTAATGGTCCTTTTTCTCTAGTCCTACTACCAGGATGTAAACAAGCTAAGTGAAGAGATGACATCTAGCAGGAGTAGCACATCTGGAAGTATTTTGATCTAGAAAATGTAGATGAAAATGTTTTAACACGTGTCAGGTTAAACTGGCATATCGTCCGGAGTAACACATAACCACATTTAGCTAAGGCATGTGGATGATGAGCACTGCTGACCACACTCACTTGCAAGCCAGTGTTATCACTTGCACACAATTTTAGATATATTATACTCTATTTTGACACTGCTGAGGTGCCCGGCAGTGCTCAGGAAGTTACCCCTCCAGCTATCAGACTAATTTCCTGACTTGGTCTGCACCGGGACATGGAACAAATGAGAAGTTCATGGACCGTCATTATAAAATCCTGCTATGACCAGGAACAATAATTGGCACAGTAAAAACGTAGATCAATATAAACGTTTTCAGCTCGAGTTCCATAGCCATGTTCCCAGGCTGGAACAACACAACTCTTTCTCTACATGTATGGGTGACTTGTCTCTGTGTTTGAAGATGTGTCCGGTCTATCTGTATCTGCACCCTTTTTCCTGTTGACTCACCAAAATGCATTCACACAATTCATTTGAGTAATTATTTTGCAATTCTTTTTGCAAACTCATCTCCCTCCTCTTTTGGACTTTTGTTTGTGTATTGTCCTCGATTTTAACTTCTAGGGATCAGACAGGATTTAAAATGTTTGTATTACATCCACCAGCCCTCCCTGTCAGCAACACCATTCACTCCATACACAACATGGGAACACACAAATATACTGTAGGTCTTTTTGAACCATTCAGAACACTATGTTCTTTCATTTCCTGTTATTACTGTAATCACACAGATACACTTGCATAACAGTGAACTGTTCTGTATTTGCATCAAACACATTACTGACACTGGATGTTTCAGAGCTGAGAGTTAGCCAGTTCGTCACACACTGATTGTCCTAATGTGAAAATGTCTTTTTCTTGTTTGGCACTGACTTGTAGGTTGGTTGTTTCCATCACACATGAGGGTACACGCGAGGTTCTTAGAATGCGTAGACAATAATATATTGGGAAAATGGTGATACCTTTACATCCCTAAATAGACAAACTGTGTGTACTGTTCAGCCTCTGTCTGAATTGTTCCACATGGAGGGAGTTACAGAGGGACCAGACAGGAGACAGACAACCTTGTGAGTTAATGCTGTACCACCAGGGAATAATCATATGTTTGTGACTTTACAGAGGCGCACTTCATTTTCTAGTCGTGTCGCCAACTAATGTTGGATTTACTCTACAAAGTAATTAGGCTGATTTGGGCCTGATTCCCTTTCGGACAATCCTAAACAAAGTCCAGATTTCTTGATGGTTTCTAAAGATTATATTGCCAGGTTTTTCTGCTGTGTTTGGTTTGTTAGGAGAACTCTGAAGAATGTTGAGCGGTACGGATTTTAATTTGTAAATATGAAACAATTTGTAAATACATTTTGTTAATGCCGAGCATGCACTCTCTCACGTGGAACGAAACCAAAGCGGATTGGGAAGTGATCTACCTGAAGAAGGAAGCACAACAACCAAACCAAAGTGTGGTAGTCTCTGAGAACCAATCGTCAATAGGCTCATGACAGCCCAGCCTCGGGGGGGGAACGATCATATTTTTAGCCATACCTTTTCACACGATGCTGATTAAAAATTGGTATCCGCGTCTCTATTGAACCAGCAAAGCTGTGCCGTTTTCTGTGTCCCAACACTATGCAGATTGTCAAACCTTTCCTGCTTCCTCTGTCTCCCCTCCACTGCTCCTACTGTATATGCAGTTTCTGCTTGTGGTCCTCGGGGAGCCAGACTAGCTCTGACTAATCCCCGGCATGACTGTCAGTCAGCAGAGCACTGTTCTGCCCAGCCTGTTAGTCTGTGGCATTCATTCCATAGTCTGCTCACACTTACGCACAAACACACTTGAGGATTGGATAGAGTTGGAAAAAACTGGTCTGAGTAGAGCAAACATGGACATGCACAGGCTCAGTTTCACAGGCTTTATATTGGATGTGTTTGGATGGTAGATGGATGTGATTGTATGTCACTCTCATAATACCTATGCCAGTAAAGGCTGCCTGTTAGTATTGTGGATCACTGATTTCAACAAGGACAGCACCATGAGTATAAGGCTTGGATTATGTAACATGTCATACATTTTTGTGTCCTCCTGTCATGTAGCCTGTACATGTTATACATCAAATAATCCATATATGTCTGCCTTTTTATGCAGATGACAAAGATGACTTATCGCTGTATTCATGATGTTTTTATACTGTATTAAAGTCAGCCTTTTGCTATATTTTATATCCTGCCTAATCCCATGAAATTGCAAGCTCAGCTTTCAACAGTGTCATTTGTGTGGAATTTAAGCTGCAAGATGACCAGCTGTAATTTCTGCCCTCTGCCCTGTCAAAGCAGATGTATGACACAGCCTGTGATTGTGCATTATACACCATATTTTCAATGCATCAATGCCTCCCTCCCCTTCCAATAAGGTAGATTGCTCTCAAACAACAAGTCCCTGCTCAGCAGACAGCCGAAACACAACAAAAGGATGGATCCACCAAGGGAGATTTAAGACGGATTTAGTGAGCCTCTTGCAAATGACTATTTGAGCTTTTCAATTTAAGCAAGGGTATTAGGAATAGATACCCCAAAGTGATCCTAGAGAGCCGTATGGTGGCCAATAGAGGCATATTTGGCGCATCAACAGAATCTGATCCTTTGATTACTTTCTTTTTTTTTTGTTTTAAATTCTTTAAGGATTTATACATGCAACAAGATTAGGCACAGGCAATAAACAAAACAGGTGTAAGGTATGAATGAGTATCACACTGTATGAGGACTATGATCAATACCAAAACTGACTATAGATACTGAAACATATTCCATACTACAATAATCATGACATCAAACGATATGAAGAGATTAAACCTTGTTTTTTTTTTTTTTTCATTACATTTTTGGCTTCCACTTGACTGACGTTGGCCATCATATTTTAAAATGAGTTCTTACTCTGTCCTGAATTGATGAATTGGTAATTGTTGCGCGGTAATGAATGAAGAAAATGTTTTGTGTCTGTGGGGGTCGAATGGGTTCAAACAATTACACCATATTCTGAATTCGTTGGAGGTTGTTTTATTGCAATGAAGGAAAAGTTATGAAAGCAGTAAAAACCATAAAGTTTATAAAGTAATTATAAGTACTGAATTGGACTCAGTATTGTCAGATACTTATTAAGTAATGACTCACATAAAGAACAAGGCTTAATAGCTTTTGCCTAGGCTGTCTTTGATGTTTACTGAAGTAATTTCTGTCCTCTTCACATATGAAGGAAACCTTTATGAGATGAAATTGCAGTAAATCAGGCAAAGCAACAAGCAACCTTCAGCATCTGCCTAAAAAACTGCAATCATCAAATTCAGAAAGGTTTGTGCAATCGGCTGATAGACTGCAGACAAAAGTTGTTAAAGAGGCTAATTCCTTCTGAGTAAAAGCATGCATTCGAACAGCTGCATTTCCGTATTTTATTTTTACAACCTTAAGATAGGAGTATTTTGCATGGCTGGTTTTATTCATTAAAATTGCAGGAATATGTGTTAATCTGTTTTGCACATCTGAAGGCAAACAATCAGATGTGACCAATGTGCTCAGACTCCAGCATAAAAAACAAGCTGAAGGAACATTTCAACACGGATAGGGCAAGAGGCACACCGGTCACTCGTCAATCGTTCTGACAACATGGTCCTGACAGGTCTGTTCCCCCAGGCTGAAGGGGTCAGGTGGTGGAGCAGGTTGAGACCTTCTAGCACCTGAGAAGCAATCAGACAGATTCTCTCCTTCCCATGCTTGAAGACATCCAGCTGCTAACTACACTAACTACCTGTCACTCATCTAATATTTTCTTAATGAGATTTAATTTAGTTTTAATCAATTGATTCACGTTTGTGTTTTAGGACATTACTATTCAGAGCTGTCAGTGTTTCCCTGAGCTCCCATAGCTCATTGTAACACAACAGTATGTTTTAGATACAGATAAAATGTCAGCAGCATGCGTTCGCTATTTATTTTTAAAAGTGAGGTGTTTGTTCAAAAACCATGCGCATTGGTCGACACTCTGTAAATTCTGGTGATTTAAAGCTTGTCTAAAGTCCATGGACACTAAAGCAGCAGCTTTCAAACGGAGGCATGCAGCCTAGTGGGAGAAGTGTTGTTGCACAACACACCTGCTGTAAATGAACTGACTTGAGGTGCTTGGTGTGAGGTTTTTTTTTTTCACTATTACTTTCACCCTGAATTCTTCACGCCAGCCCACAAGTACTTTTTCCGCTTCAAGTTGGAGTGAGCTGATGTGAAAACACAGCAGGAAATATGCAAGAACATGCACTGCAAGCAAGCAAGCAGGAGTGGGTGGTGACGTTAATATCCTGTGACCGGCACAGGACCGTAGACTGTATCCACGATACTGGTTGATCTTAGTGTACATAATGAAACTGCTTCTTTGTGTTTTCTGTTTGACAGTCTGTTATTCTCTGCACTGTTTTAAGAATATGTCTGAATACATCTAGCATTTATATAAAGGCAAAAATTGGCATTATAGCATTGAACACTGATCCTTTCTCCCCTTTTTTTATTGTAATGTCTTGTCTCCTGAGACCCCACCTGCTTACAGGGTTGGTCTCCCACTCTAAAATATGGAAAAGCAACTCAGGAACATTTGAGTGGCATGTCTAAGACAAATATCCTCAAGGGGACAATAAAAAATGTTGGAGGAGTGAAGTGAATGTAACATTTGTAAAAGTTTGTGTATTTTTTTTCTCTCTAATTCCTCGTCCTCTCCTCGTGTCCTCAGTCTGATAGATCGAATGCTTCAGAGGGATCCGAAGCGACGGGCCTCCCTCGAGGAGATCGAGACCCATGCCTGGCTTCAAGGGGTCGACCCGTCCCCAGCCACCAAGTACAACACTCCCCTGGTCTCCCACAAGAATCTGTCAGATGAGGAGCACAACAGCATCATCCAGCGCATGGTGTTAGGAGACATCGCCGACCGAGAGTCCATAGTCGAGTAAGTGTTACTTTTGTCTTTCCCTTTGGTGTTCAAACTGGAATATAGAGCTCAAAGACATGCTTCAGGTATGTTAGATATGTTGGTATTCGTAGTTGGAAATATGCTGTGACATTTCTTACAGCCTTAGTGACACGGCCCACCCCTCCCTCTTCAATGAGCACCTTCATTGCTTATCAATACATCTGTGTATTATAATAGTCACGTCCGGCACCAATGCAAGTATTTTCAAATCCTCAATACAAATTCACTAAACAGAGATCATCTATTCATCCAGCTGACAAAATAAATGCAGCCACATGCACTTATCAGTGACAGCTATACCCTCAGCCTGCACGCAGATGCATGCAATTACTGTGATGGCAGTCGCACTGTTTAAGTCTGTGCCTCCACAAAATGTGAATCAACCTGTTTCTCTTTTGCTGCTCTGACGTGTGAGGAGACATTTACATTTACACAACGCCTGAAGAGCGTGCAGACAAACGTTGACTTGAAGGAACGTCTCATCTTTTCCCCTGCAGCTACTAGAGAAACACACTGTGCTGCTACACGCTGAGAAAGAGCGAATAAAGGAAATAAGCGCTTTTTAATTCAGTCATGGCTTCTAGTTCACACTTGTTCCTCTTAACCTTGTCTCACATTTCACCTTACTTTACACGCAAACACCCACACACACCTCACTAACAGGGGACTTTTGTTCTACACTATACAAGTGTGGACTTCTCTTTCTGTGCCACATTTACTTGTGATGTCTTCAACCATAATATTACTTCAAATGTGTGTGTTTTTTTTTAAAGAAATTGCCAAGAGGGGACTTGCAGGCTCACACACACACACACACACACACACACACACACACACACACACACACACACACACACACACACACACACACACACACACACACACACACACACACAGTATACATAACACTTAAAGTGCTGACATCCCTCCTTGGCACCAAAGACAAATTCCTCATACATGTAAATGTACTTGGCAATTAAAATAGATTCTGATTCTGACATTCTCCATTTGCTCCTTTCACACCTCCCTTTCTTTCAGAGTTACAACACCACAACACATCCACCATCATATTTCTGTGTGCACATAAATGGGGACTGTTGTGTTTGCCTGTATGCCGACAGATGGGCATCCTCGTGGGCCTCCTTCATAGATACTCTGATCCAGTGTGTGTAATTGATACGATGACATTAGTGTCTTTTTCTGCCACCATATGGATATCCCAATACCTTCATTACATTGATAAAGACACTAACACACATACATTCACACAGAACAACAACACAAGTTATTCTCTTCTAATGTGCAGACATTATCTACTTCAACGTTATTCATCTCTGTAATTAGACTGACTGGTCGCAGAGCGTCTTTCAATGTTAGTGGGGATTTTCTATGCCAGCCTAAACTAACTTCACTGTCCTGATCTTATACATTTAGTCATTGAGACTCATCTCTCTGTTGTATGTTAAGTTTAGCTTGAGTTTAGACGATCACATTTTATCATGTTAAATAATCGTTTTCTGAACACTTGAACCATTCAATTCAAACCGGTGTACATTTCAAAGAAAGCTGACAGCAGTTTGCCGTGGTGCCTCAACATTTCCCTTATGTGTTATTGAGGTCTGCTCACCCACTGCGTTACACAACTCTGTGTTCTCCCTAATCTAAATATTGTGGTTAGATAATAGCTGCCCAGACTGTCAACCCCATGTGTTGCTTGTTACAATAACCTGCCAGACAAGTCTGACTTTTGACTGGTAGGCAGAACAGTTTTGGGTCTTCTTGTGTGGGGTGTTTTTCTTTTGGAGGATTCTCAGCAGCAGCGCTTGTCCATCACTTGTTGAGTCTCCAGTCTGCTGGTTGAGTTTAAGTAAAAACTGAACCCACATACAGTATGTACAATAAAGACATAATTAGTTTTTTGCTCTACATTTTAATTTCTGCATTAAAAAGGGAACTTTGAATAAAAGCTTGTGCAACCTGCCTCAAGTGGACAGTGGAGGTACTGCAGTTTTCTGTGCTTGGTGTCTACAACTTCCACATTGATTTCATTTTTCAACACAGGAGTTGTCCGGCCTGGTTGCCACAGAATAACCCTTACTTGTTTTGTCCTGATTTCCCTCCCTATATGTTCCTAATTTGACTTGTGGTTTTTCAGAGCCCTGGAGACAAACAAATACAACCACATCACAGCCACTTACTATCTGCTGGCTGAGAGGATCCTCAGGGAGAAGCAGGAGAAGGAGGTCCAGACCCGCTCGTCCAGCCCCAGCAACATTAAGGCACAATTCAGGTAAAACCCCACCCTGCAGAAAACACAGTCAGAGCAATAACAAGATGCAGTGACAGCATGAAATTATAATAGTGATGTGCTTGCCGCCTGTGCAGAAATATTTTCTTAAAGCAGAGGGTGAGTAAGAAAAATCCCTGCTCATCATCATAATGACTATCTGAGTCATAATGTAGGCAGAGGAGAGGGTAATTGACCTATCTCGCTCCACTGGCTCACACTGCTGCCTGTCTTGCTCCACTTTGCACAGCTCGCCCCATAGTTACCTAAGACTGTGTTACATCTCTAAAGGTTTCGTTTCCATTTCTGGGTTCACTGAGCCTCAAACCTGCTGGGCTCAGGGGCGATGGAGCAGATGAAAGAGGAGTGGAAATGGTTTGAACAATCAACACATTCACAATGTTTTTATTTATCTGAGCTGTGTGCACTCTCAAAGAAAGTTTTTTTTGCTCTGCTTCGCTTATGCACGTTAGAATCAGGGCTTTCAACATTAATGCATTAACACATGCAAATTAATATCATGATTTTCCAGCTTCAAATGCCAGTTACCACATTCCTTTACCCCTGAAATATCTTTTAAAATACATTAAATGATGATTCGAAACCGTGATGCAGAACTCTGGGGTTTTAATCATCACATTGATTTTTGCACATTCGAACTTTGCAACTTCGAAGTGTGAAAAATTGATTTCACTTGTATAAGATGCACTTTCGAAACCTATCTAGAAAGTTGGTTGCGTTCGGTATTCCGGTACTGGCGCACCATATACCAGTGTAAAATACTAAGGCACACACGGTCATTACCATGAGTGCAGCCCTCACCATCACACACTGCATGCGACAAGAAGCGATTGAAAATACACTCCCATTTGTTGTGTATTGCACAGTGTAATAAACGGGGGTAAACTCTAAGCATGTGGGATGCTGGTTTGATTGAAACACTCATCAATTAAAGTCAACGAGTGACCAGCAGAGGTTGGCAGCACGACTCGAGGGACGAGGGTCTGTAACTCACAACTTTCCCCGTAAGCTGAGAGCTTAACCATCAGTGTGTGAACAAGTCTGAATGTGAAGGCGAGACCTGCAGTGTAAAAGAGCAGTCGGAAGACTAGAAAAGTGCTATACAAGCTCAAGTCCATTTAACTACCGTACTGTAGCTAGTAGGAGTGCAAACTCAGTGAAAACAGATGGTATTAAAAGAGCTAAAGAGTTGTACAGAAACTGCACATTGTAGATGTCACTGAATGCACATAATACTATTGTCCTGCAGGAAGACAGTTTGAAGTCAAATTCTTTGTGTCTATAAGCAAACCTGGCAGATAAATCTGGTTCTGATACTCATATACCGGTGTGACTTACAGTCCGGACTTTACGCTAAGTGACAAAGGTTTCACTCCAGTCAAGAGTCAAATCGTTAAAAATCATACTTTATTCCTTTAGCTGTTAAAAGTATTTAGTCTTTAGTCTTCGCTTCCTTGCCAACATGTTCTTTCTAAAAGGAAAGCAGAGCTGAACAGTGCACAGACATAAAAGGAGCGACAGAGGAGAGGAACAAATAAGGAAGAGAGGAGTGAGGAGGCTTCAGCAGGACAGCTGGCACGACTCCCTCCACAGTCCTCTCTCTGCTCCTCAGAGGATGTGTTTTACTCCAAGAAAACCTTTAAATTAGCCAAAATAAAGCACGATGGCAAACAATTTTTGATAGCCAAGGTTTATTTCTGTGCTTGAAAAGCAAGAACAGAAGGGCTTTAGCGTTAGATTAATCTGATATCAAAGGAAGCACTTAGTGAAGGCAACACAAGTGCTGCTCGTCTGAGATAGAAGAGAAAACGTAAGAGGAAACACGGGTCCTTACAAAGACGGCTTTTACATAACAACAGTGCTCTGCAGAAACACTGTGATTGGGCTTTTAATACTTGAAGAAAACTGAAAAACTCCAGATTTTTCCAGGAGCTGTATGTGTGAACGCAGACTTCACTCGTAGTTTCTCCTACCAGACCCCTAGTAAAGTCCAAGTGAACTGATGTTAGAACGCAGCAGAATATTCTCTGGAGAATTCACCTCGAGCCAATATGATTGTGACTGACATTTCTATACTGTGACTGCTTCATGGTGCATAAACTGAACGCATGCTAACTCTTGTTCTCCGCTTTTTTGTTGATATTGCGATTGCTCTGAACTACACGTAGCATTGATAAAAAGGCAAATACTCTCATGATAACATTGTATGGTGGACTCTGTTGTTTCAGCCGCTACTTCTGCATTGTTTTTTTTGCGTCACGTCTTACCTCACTAGACCCCCCCCCCCCGCCCCCCTTCCTCTCTGAAGGGGATATTCTCCCGCTGAGAGGAGCATATGTGAACAGCCAGGTCAGGAGAATCTATCTAGATATTCTCAGGAGTATGTGAAAACTGCTCAAGTGTGCTGATGTTGAGGTCTCTGTGGTACCTGCATCAGTTCAGTAATGATAGATTTAACAGTTTTGTTCCTGTAGAGAGCAACAACATGATCAACGCAGCACAGATTAACGGATTGAAATGACAAACGAATTGAGTCCTGACTCTAAAAACGAAACAAAGAAGAAGGACAGATCTGTTGATTCATTGGTGGAGATTGCATGAACATGCATGTGTATTCATCATGTGTACCTGGTCTGAAGATGATGTAACAGATTGATGAAGACATGGTGGTGAAGGTTATATTTAGTCAAGTGTAACTGGCATTTCAGTGCAGAAACATGACAAACAAGTGTAAATGTATGTTTATTTTACCAAGAAACTTTCCACTTCACTTTTATCTGTCTCTGGTTGTGGATTTAGTCTTAGCCGTGTGCCTGTGTGTGTATGCGCAACACATGCTCTCTATGCAGATGTTAGTTCAAGTCAGTGAGGCAGTCATGCATGTGTTAAGCTAACAGCAGTGCCTCTCATGTGATTAATTGTTTTCCGATTCTCGTGTGCTGCCAGTTAGACGTTCTGTTTCAGCTCAACATGAACTCTGCCAGTCCTGAACAGCATGTGTTGTTTCAGAAGGAGGTGAATCACCTGAACAGTGTGCAGTGTATGATCACCTTTTGGACACAAATGATGTTTTATCTTAAAGCGCTTGTGTGGATTTTGGCGCCCCCTGTGGACATAGCCGTACTTCTTCTCTATTTGCCTGTCATAGGTACAGTTTGTGACAGTATTGAACTCATTGTGAGTATTTGCTTTGGATTTACTTTGATGCTGTGAATCATCTCAGAGTCACACCTACCTGCTCTTCTTTAAACTCACTTGTATCTGATAGCTTTGATGGTATGATGATGATAATAATAATAATAACTTTTTTAATTAATCCATCAATCATTATTTGTATAGTGCCAATTCATAACAAGTGTAATCTCGAGACGCTTTACATAAGAGCATATGGGATAATATGCAGGAAGGATTTCTCCTTTGTATTCCTCGCGTTGCTGTTGTCCACACTTCCTTCCCGTTGAGGTGGAGGTCAGAGCAGGTCATGCATTATGAGGACGGCGTGGGGGCGACAACAGTCCGATGGTGGTGGCTGGGCTTCAGACGGTGGGTGGTAGTAGTCCCAGATCACTTCACTGAAGGTTTGGGGAGCTCTGTCTACTCGAGAGTCTGACTTCTGCTGCTGGGATAAGGCCTCCTGGGCTTCTTTATGTAGTACCTTGGAAACCTGTGTTTTTAAAAGTGCTTTGACAGCAAATGCATAAAAGAGAACAAGGCAAAATAAACCAAACACAGAAGAACATAAACAACAGCAAGAATGTAGATGATGCAAATTAACCAGAACAGGAAAAGACAATCCAACAGCAAAGAACCGAGACAGCAAAATACCCAAACTAATACATTTAACCCACACATCATAAGAACCATCAAAAGAACCCAACAACACGAGCTAAGACGCACCAAAGAAGACTGAAGGTTTAAGAAGATGTAAACAACTAAAAGAGCTTAAAGCAAATAAAAACAGATAACATCAATAAAAAGTTCAAAGCAATGAAAGAGGTGAGAGCAATAGAAACCAGTAAATACATAATTATGGTAATTATAATTAAACAAAGTTATTAAGATAAAAAATGACTCATTTAGAACATGAATAAGAGCAGTTAAGGGAAATAAAACAGTAACTTGAGATCTAAGCATAAACAAAGAGACAGTAAAAACATCAAAAGCGGTGGTATGAATGCTTTCAAATAAATGTCAGTCTCTCTTTTTTTTTTTTTAATGAGTCCTAAATCTCAGGGTATTTAAACTGTTCATATAATATCAATAGGGTGTACAATCATTTGGTTTCTCAACACAGAACTCAATCGTTTTTACATTTTCCTTCATGATGATGAGTCTTTGATGGTAACCCGCCTGGAGAACTACCTCTGACCGCCAGCTGCTGGGTTTCAGTGACTGTCCTCAGAGTGACACAGTCTCCTCTGGTCCTCCACGTCTCCACTGTCTGGATCTAATTGGTGCATCATTTACTGTCATTAGATGGAGCTTACATGCTGATGAACACATGCAATGAGAGTTTATACAGCTGTTCTTGCCTTATTTTTATTTTTAGATATTTTGACCATATTTGTCTTTATTGAAAAGAACAGCTGAAGAGAGACAGGAACTGTTGGGAGGAGACAGGGGGGATTTACATGGGACGCGCAACACAACCACTGGACCACAAGCGCCCCCAGAAGCTGTTCTTTCCTGTTAACATAAATTAATTAAATGTGCTCTCAATTGTGAGAAATGAACTGCTCTGTGTGATCACATCAACAAAGTGGACAGTGGCAGCAGCCAATGAAAAGCTCTGTCATTGTGTTGTGTGCCTTTACAGTTTTTCTCCGGAGTGAGATCCAGTTCACGCAGAGCCGATGCCCCGCTGCGTGTCTGTTCCTCTGTTATTATTCGCGGTCTAGTTTTGGGTATGCACGCCCCAAAGCGCTGTTTAAATTGACTCTGCTAACACTGCCTATGTTGTAAACAAACGCCGCTATCACTGCACGCCTCCAGATATGACTCCTCCGCTCGCCCCCTCGCTGTGCGCTAGAGTTTTCATTCTCCTTCTCTCTTGCGTCTGTGACTTTGGATGCCTGTATTTTATTACTTTTTTTTTTTTCTCAGATTGGACCAACAATACTTTTTTCCCCTGCTGCTCTACCTTATTAATCTGCAAGCTCAGCAGTACATACGTCTCCCTACTTTCAGACATCCACATCTCTGAAGCGAGGGGTCAGAATGATCAGGAAGAAAGGATCCGACCAGCCTCTTCTGATTGATGTCGTTTACATTCTGATCAGGCTGTTGTTCTGAATATTAGACGTCCACACAGACGTAAACATAACAATCAAGCCATGGACGTCATGAATGACCCGTAAACTGAATCATGGATGTTTGTAGCAAAGGTCATTCACTATTTTTTTAATGAGAACCAGAATTCTTAACCTCATCAACCAAAGAAGGTTGATGTATTCATGCCTCCTGGGTCACACATCACAGAGACGTTAACATATTTCCGAGGACCAAATTATAAACAGCGTCTTTGAAGTCGTGTGTGAGCTCCCTCCTCTCTCTCCTCCCTGCTCCAGTCTACATCGGTCTGTATAATTTACCATGTATTTATCAGGGAGGAGGTTTTTAGAAGCTTCCGCAAGTCACTTAAAGAGGGGACGACAGTCACTGTGAGTCTTGTGTGAGCTGTGCAAATTTCTTCCAAGGACACAGCAAACTTTTAATATTCAAGGTTGTAAGAAACTTTCACATTTAAACTGTGAATCCCCCCCCCCCCACAGGCAGTCGTGGCCGACCAGAATGGACATGCACCAGGACATAGAAGACAGTTTGGCGGCCTCCTCTATCTCCCACGCCGGAGGCCCGCAGTCTCCCGCCCGCAGCGCAGAGAACCTGCTCAATGGACATCGCTCCAAAGGCCTGATGGAGCTGGGCCGACGAGAGGAAACGGTGACCGACTCCCCAGCACCGCCTGCACAGGTAGACTCATCCTCAGCACAAGTGGATGACTGACATCATGTTTCATTTACCTGGAGTTCATACAGACGGTTTATTTCTGCCTCCACGCAGGACACAGCCTTAGTCATCCATTTAGTCTATTTAGTGTGACCCGAGTTTTAATTAGAAGATGCATCAAACATCAAGGAACACCCTCAAGTCCTGTTTTGTTCTGCTGTCCTGAAAGAGGAGAGACAGAGATAGATGTTTTCTGGTATAATGTACCTGCTGTAACTCTTCTTTTGTTGTTGTTTTTGTTTGGGTAATCCATCATTTATATATTTTTGATACATAGATTTCCCCCGTCCTGCACCCACTTAACTCTAAACAAACTGCAACACAGTAATTTAAGGTTTGTTTTTGATTCCTCCAGGGAGCCTGTGCTGCAGCCTCGGGTTCTGCGACTGGTTCTGGGTCCATCAGGGCCGCACCACCACCCACCTCAGCAGCAGCCAAGCAGCGAACCTGCCTTTTCAGGTCTGTACATTCACATTCAGTCTGTATTAAGAAGTTTCAATCGGAGTGTGATTCATAACGATAGTCTGTTTTTAAGGAAAGATACATCATTTCATTTTATATATGGAAAAATATTTGATGGTGACAGTAAAGGTTTGTTGAGGCCCTCTGATGAATGCATATTAAATAAAGTCTTCTGTGTTCTCAGGGTGGAGGAGGATGAGGAGGAGGAGGACGAGCAGGACCCGTCCCCCCTCTCCAGCCAGGTGATCCTGCGCCGCAAGCCTCCATCCATCACCAACCGCCTCACCTCCAGGAAGAGCGCCCCCGTGCTCAACCAGATCTTCGAGGAGGAGGGCGAGTCGGACGACGACTTCGACATGGACGAGGGTCTGCCGCCCAAACTCTCCCGTCTCAAGATGAACATGGCCGGGAACGCCGGCAACCTCAGCTCCGCGGCCGGCACCTCCTCGTCCCCGGGGTCCACGCAGAAGCGCTATCACCGCCGCAAGAGCCAGGGGAGGGGGTCGTCCTGCTCCAGTTCGGAGACGAGCGATGACGACTCGGAGAGCCACCGGAGGCGCCTGGATAAAGACTCTGGCTTCGGCTACGGCTGGAACCGAAGGGACAGCAGCGAGGGGCCGCCAGGTAGCTCGGGGGGCAACGGAGGAGGCAGCAGCTCGGGCCAGGGTAAACCTCCGGGAGAGGGTGGGGGGACTTCTGGTCCAGACAGGAGTCCTCCTGGAGGGGGTGAGAATGGAGGAGGGGGAGGTGGAGGTGGAGGGGGGAGCGGTGGAGGAGGAGGAGGAGGAGGAGGAGGGGGGAAAGGACAAGACAGCCCCTCCAGTTGTTGTAACAACAGTAGCACGACTAACCCCTCCCTCAATTCAACGTCCCGATCATCCCGCACGGCCAGCCGCAGCACCGAGCTGGTGGAGAGCCTGAAACTCATGAGTCTGTGCCTCAGCTCCCAGCTGCAGCACCACCGCGGGGGGCGGGGCAGTCGAGGAGGGGGAGGAGGGGGAGGAGGAGGAGGAGGGGGGGGTAAGTTTATCATTGACCCTAACAATCTCTCAGGAGGGAGCGTTAAAATCCATGAGAAATCAGCTTGGAGAATGTGCATCGGCTCCACAGGGAGCCTGGACACCATCACCCTACCCACCACCACCCTCCCTAGAACCCACTCGGCCCCGCACCATCACCGCAAAACAGCAGGGCACGGCCCCCCCGGCCCGCCGGGCGGCAGGGACTCTCACAGCAACCTGAGTGCTTTGAAAAACAGCGTGCTTCAACTACCTCTGTGTGAGAAGACCATCTCTGTCAACATCCAGCGGGGCGGGGGCCCCAGGGACGGCCTGCTCTGTACCTCAGCTCCTGCCAACTGCTGCCAGGTCATCTGATTCCTCCCCCAACCAGCTGAACACAAACCTCCTCCCTCCATGTTCTCCTCTCAGACCCTCCTCACGTTCAGATCATCAGTCTGAACACTCTGCTCCTCTCTTCTTCTTCTTCTGGTGTTTATTTGCAGCAGGGGTGTGACCTCGTGTCACGTCTCTATCAGCACATCTGCCTCCAGCTGTTCCCTTCGCTCCCTGCACGTCTCCACTTCACCTGTGCTCTGTGCTTCTCTTACTTTTCACAACAAGCACTACTTCATCCTTTTTTTGTTTTTAAAGTAGTGAAACTAATACATATAATTTTACTATAATGAAACGATCTGCTGGTTTGAAGGGAGATAGATAACAGCTGTAAACTTTGATGAGATAAAACGATTCAAATATTACACAAAAAAATCTAAGCTTGATCCAAATGCAACTGGATCAACCATATCTTCAACCAGTCCAGTTGCCTTTGGATCAAGCTTCCATTTTATCACGACCTGAATGACTGAGAACCTACACAGACATATTACAAGAAAAAAAAAAATCAAATACGAGCACAAGATTGAATATTAACTAATTAATTAATTTTAGAAGAAATTGGTAAATTTTAAAAGATTGTTCTACTGTAAAAAAAATATATAGTATAATTAAAGAAATAAAGGTTGGGTCATATTTTTTTTTCAAATTTAAACACAAGATTACACATTCTTGTTATTGATTTTAAATGAAGTCAGAATTTATTTCTGGTTGAGTACGAGTCAAGTCAGAATTTTTAATAAAGCACTAAATTAAAGAAATTACAACAAAGTGATCTTGAGCTCACCTCAAGATGTCAGTGTCTGTGCAGGTGTTTCTATGGAAGCCCTAAGAGGACATACATCCAAACATTTTATTTGACCCATGATAAGTTCATTTCTAATTTAGATATTTTCAGAGTAAAATCAATTGTATTGATGCATGTCTGCTTAGGGCTTCCGTAGTTTTCTGAGATAGGTGGATATCAAAATTCATTATGAGAAACTGTCATACGGACAACAACGCTCAGGCTGTTTTCACCAGGTAGTCCACTGCGCTCCGACTCCATCATTGACACTTCTTCTGGATGAATTGATCATATCTTTAAAGATTCATTTAGAAGTTATCAGTCATAAAAACACAGCCCTCTGAGAAGATGAGAAGACGTCATATTGGTACACGTTTCACATGAAAATGCTTTTTTTAAATTGAAATCTCTCCATTGACAGCCACACTGTTATCTACATGTTTCTCCTTTCAAATCAACACAGGCATCAGCCACATTAGAATAAATCCAGTATTGATTTGAATGGCTTCACACTGCACACACAGAGGAGCTGTGGACTGTCATCCATAAAGATACCACCGTTTTAAAGTGATTGCTTTTTCCACTTTTATGACTCCATCTTTGAATATTAAAATTTGAATCTCTGTTTTCTGATTTCCTTGGAAGAATGACGACTTCAAGCTCCTGTGAGGAGTTTTTGGCTTCCAGTGAAAGCGACTGGAATTAATGTTGATGACTCTTTTTAAAAGAGCAAACGAGTCCGATTATTTCTATAGGAGTTATTTTAAATACCGGAAAGGTTTTATATAGTTCCCACGGCAATGATAAGCTCTTAAAGAAAGCAGAATTTGGTCTTGGAAAAACACAAACAGGACAAGATCAGCAAATGCTACGTTGTCCTCTAGGGGGCACCAAAACCCACACAAACCAAAAGTTCCTAACAGGAGCTTTAACTCTTAACATTTTTGCTTTTTCTTTCAAACTACTCAAACATGCTTTAATATCTTAATTCTTTTCCTAATGGTTTTTAATCTATTTGTATTCTGGATAAGAACATTTCCTGTTTTTTTTTTTAAATTGTCCTTACACTGTGTTGTGCTCGGCAGTAGCTGGTTGTCGAGCAGAGAGGTTGAAGGTGGAGCGCTCTTAAAGAACGATGAGGAGGAACAGTTGGAGTGCTGTGCTGAAGCAGGCAGCTGACAGGAGGAGGAGGAAAGAGAAGCATCTCCATGTTGATACAGACAACTCACACTCCCCACCATCCTCCACCTCTTACCTCTGAATAACTCATCCGTCAGATGGATTAGAACCTGGATCACATGTATGTGAATCCATGCAGACAAGCTTTTACGTTAGACTCCAGTCTGAACTCCATGTTGCACTCAGACAATCTGTTTTCTGTTTTTATGTTAAAAAAAAAAAAAAATTCTACTGGTATGGATTCAGCATTCAAAGCAACTGGCACACCTGTTATCAGTCAAAACCCTTTAAATTTGGAAAGTGTCTCCGTAATGAGGTAACCCAGTGTTTGCATTTTAAGCTGGACAGAAGCTAAAGTTTTATCAGCGTGTGTGTGCACTCCTTAGTGGCAGCAAAATCACATTTCTACTGTAGCGACTTAATGCTAATCACCAACAGGTCTGAAGATGTTCCTGCTGACCATGTATTTAAAATGTTATTTTTTTATTCATATTTCAATATGTTGCTGATAGACAACATTAGTTGCGTCGCACCACCGATATCCGAGTGGTTCGTTTTCCGATTTGACCTCCGTTGGCTTCTTGGCGGTCGCACCTGCACCCGCATGTCACCCAAAGCTCACTGCACATGCGGGTGCAGCGTGTCGACTCGACGTGTATCAAGTGTGTATATACAGTACATGTAAAAGTAAAGTTTATTTTTTAAAACTTGTACATTTTGTTGGAGTGATCTGCTGTTTGGAAACGTCGGTGAAGTTTGGTTGAACTCACAATGAAGCTCCAGACTTTGAGCTTTTTAAAGGGGCCGGCCGAGAGAGAAACAACTGATCGATAGGAAAAGGGGGGGTCGAGAGGAAATTCTTCAAGGGCATTGGCAATAAGCTAAACGTGTGTTGCAGCTATCTGTACAGAAACTTTTTTTTTTTTTTTTTTTTTAATTCCTTTTAACGGCCATATTGGACTGTAAAGAAAAAAAAAAAAAAGGAAAGCCATGTTTTAAATATTCTGTTCGTCTTTGTTGTCTGACTTTTCTTTTGAAAGACGTGTAAATACAGATGTAAATATGGTGCTCTTTCTCTAGAACAGCCGAGTGAACCCTTTGGTGCATAGCTGTACAGTAATAGCCTTATTATAATAATAGTAATACTGTATGGGTGTCTCAGCTAAAAATCAAGCCGTGTGAGAAAAAAAAAGCCGACACGGTTCTATTCATACTGTCGGGTCTCTTTTACTGTCGTCTTACTCAGCTGTATCCAGGTGAATGACGTGCATGTGTTTCAATGTTTGACATTCAGTGACACACAGGAGAGAGAGGCAGCCACCGAAATGTTACTGGACCAAAAAAAAAAAAATGAACAGATTAAAAAAAAAAAAAAAGAGGTGAAACTGAGAAATATTCAGTGTATTATTCTGTAGTTGATACCTGTTGTCAGAAGTTACATATAGCTATGGTAATATCCAAAAATAAAATGTGGAATACTGTCTCGTGTGTGGAGTCTTGGTTTTTCAGTCAACTGGAAGGTGGAGGGTTCGATCCCCAGCTCCTGCAGCCACATGTCCGACGTGTCCTTAGGCAAGACACTTAACCCCGAAGATCTCCCGCTGCTGCGTCTGCGGTGTGTGAATGTGTATGAATGGATTAGCTCCTTCTGATGGACACTTAACACAGCAGACTCTGCCATCAGTGTGTGAATGTGTATGAATGGATTAGCTCCTTCTGATGGACACTTAACACAGCAGACTCTGCCATCAGTGTGTGAATGAGTAGGTGTGACCTGCAGGGTAAAAGCACTTTGAGTAGTAGAACACACTCAACCATAGCCTCATTACAACACCTATTGCTTAAGCGTATTTACAATGCCTTCCCTAGATGGGCCTTTAAATGCATAAATCAACAACAAACACAACATGTATTTATGTATTTAGCTGCTAAATGTGCCGTCACTTTCACAAGCTATGACATCTTTGTCTTGTACTTTCTGCTGAGCAGTAAGTGTAGAGTAAAGATTTAAAAGATTTTATGAAAATATTTGCTTACTGCTGCTGCTAGAAACAACGCTGGAAAGCTGTTGGGAAGTAATGAGTGGAATGATGCTAAAATTATACATAATGTTAAAATGTTACATAATGAGAACTATGAGGAGTTTGAAATTATCACCCGCCATCTGCCAAATATGGGTGCTTTTGTGCAGTGTTAATTGCCTAGCCCCTGTTTGGTGTAGCAGCTACACCATAGACTATAAAAAAGGATGTAGTCTCAGTGACATCACCCACTGGCTTCTAAAGTGCACTTTTGAAGCCCATCGATGGAGGTCAATGAGCTCTTATCCTTCATAAAATCAAAACAGATGAGTGATACAAAAATTCAACCTCCCTACAGTGTATGCCGATAAAGACATGAACTATTCTGGCCTAATTCCTCTGCAGCCAGTCTCAAGTGGACACTTGAGGAACTGCAGGTCTTTGTACTTTTGCATTCATGTTGTCGCTTAAAGGTCCAATATGTAAGATATTTACTGAATGAAATGAAAAAGTGACCGTACTATATCATCAGACATTTAGGAAGCATGCTATGTTGGAGTGCTGGCTTCTCTGACAACAACCCAGCAGCGAGAATGGTTTGTTTTTGTTTTGAGCAGAGAAGTAGGCAGCACCTCTACACAGCCGTTTTGGACACCCCTCAGTTTGCCAGGCAGCGATGAAAGCAGGCAAGCAAACTGGTTCAGATAGAAAAACAATCTAAAAGTTTATTTAGGTTGTTTTTTTTTTTCTAATGAGCTCAACGAGCAGAAACATGTTAAATCTAGGATCAATATTGAAGATTCTTTTGAAAAATGGAGAGGTTACAACGCAGGAATGGTTTCAAGACCGATGCAGAGCTGGATAAACACTGAAGCTTCAGTGTGCAAGACATGGCAACCTGTGTGCACATGGACTCTAGAGAGGAGGGGGCGGGGTCAGACAGCTCTCTCCAATGTTTTGAAATAGGACTGTAGTACCCCTTTTAATAACTAGGTGTTACATATTGCTCCTTTAACACAAGTCATGCAATTGCAACTGTGATATTTCACATTGCAGACTGAGTGGTAGTCATATTTTATTATTCTCTCACAAGGTGTTTAAGATTGTTTAATAACATAAAAAAAAAACAAGGGTTGAAAAAAAGGTAATTTCCAAACTGTGGTGTCTTCACTAATATTTGGATTTTTTGAATATATTTATTTAATAGGGACAATGCAATTTAACATTGTTTGAATACAGAGCAGGAAACTGATGTCTAATTCTTGTCCCTCGTTGGGCCTTTGGGTAAACAACATTTGATCTCATAAAACCCCATAGCACTATATGAGGATGCATTCAAATACATGTACAACAATATGACAATACAACATCCTATAAACTAATTTAAATGTCAGATTTAAGATACAATTTAAAAGTGGGTACAGCTCTGGTACCCGGCTTCTCAATCCCTTTAAATTTACAGCCAGTTGACTGAGCTGCTATATAAATATTCATTTAATCATTCAACCTTTCTAGAAGAATCAGTGATGTCATGCCCTCATTTTCAATGACGTTGAGAGAACAACAAAAGAGAAACAACATGCACAAACAGAATAAGTGCAAAAATGGCGGCAACACAATTAGAAGCTGTTACCTACAAAGGATGAGTACTTTAATCAGAGTTTTAAATTGACCCACAGGTACAAATGTGTGAGGGTCTGAAGTGTTCCATGTGATTGCAGCAGAGGAGTGTTAGGACGTGAGCATCAACCAGTAACCAGGTTGAGATTTGACTGAGAGTGGTTTAATGAAGTAGTTATATATGGTGGGATTTTTCTAATCAAGGCTTTATAAATGAATAAAATATTGTTTCCTGCAGCTTTAAGTCCAGCCCAGAGCTGTGTGATAAGACGGTGAGCCATGTGGCTCGGACACATGAGGCTGGGATCCAGGTCTTTAAAAGGTGTTGAAATGCAGTCTGTGGTGATTTACAGGTTATACGACACTCGGGAGGTTTTCCTCTCAGCTGGGCAGCAGCTCCACAAGCTTGAATCTCTTAGAGTTGATCTTTCTATGAACTGAATTTCCACAAACACTGCAGAGCTTCAACCAGGAACTGAAAGTTGTCTCTGACACTGTGTAAACATATAAACATTCATAAAAAAACACACACAGTGGACACACATTTAATTTCCTTCTATATTTATTTAAGGTACAGAGAGCCTCGTTGGTTCCATTTGACTTTATTCTTCATAACAGTTTCTGTACAATAAGTCATGTAAATACGCAGGACTGTTTTTGTAGAGCATATAAAAACAAATATTCTGATAAGACTTTTCACTTAAAGGCACAGGGGGCGTAACAGGAGTGCACAGTTTTAACCTTGAGTCAAACTGAAGGAGCTACAGATTATATTACTAGTTATATGATAATACCCTGTGTAGGTCACATGCTATGATAAGACAGCCAAACAGAATCAGCACATGTCATCATCTCTGTTCTATAGAAGTGCAGAAAAAAGTCAGCTGAATACTTAATCGTGAAATTCAATCACATATCAACACTGTGAAAAACCATTTATCAAGATGTTAATGTCTAAATGTTCGACACTTCTCAGTACCACGTGTTTGAACATGATGAATTGGGTCTTTTCTTCATTTTAATTTAAAAATATTGCAAGAAAATTCCTTGCTGTTTCTCTGGTGGCAGCTTTTGGTTGAATAAATTACTGAAGATCAGATTTTTATTTAAAGATCACATATTATACTCATTTTAGACAAAAAATTAAATATGGTCTCAGAGCTCCACAATACATGTCTGTGAAGTTTCTTGTTCTAAACCCACTCTGATCCTGTATTTGATCATGCCTTTAACCCCTCTACTTCAGCCCTGCTCAGAACAGGCTGTTTCTGTGTCTGTACCTTTAAATGCAAATGAGCGGTGTCTGACCACGCCCCTCTGGAAGGGCATCGCTGGCTTGGGCTTTCTTACACCATTCCCAATTGTTTTACGGTGAGAAGGCAGACTCAGAGGGCAGAACAAACACCTAGCTGTGGGAGTGTCACCCACCTGGGGGAGGGGTTACTGCCCTTTGTGATGTCATGAAGGGAAAATCTCGAAACGGCCTGTTTGAGGCCAAATTTTCTGAAAGGTGGAGCAAGCAAAAGACGGAGAGGATGGACTTTTCTCATAATTGAGGGGTTTGTAGACCGGCTACGGACACATTAGTGTTTGAACAACATGGTGAAGTGTATTTTGCGTAATATGTGACCTTTAAAGCTATTGCATTGCGGTTGTTTAGTTTTACAACACATGGTACTGAAAGCATCAAAGTATTACAATTTTGAAATTCAGGGCCAAACCAAACTGACCTTTCATTACCAAACCAGAAATCAAACTGCTTTATTCAGTGTTTAAACAGTTTTTATTCGCAGGTCTGAGTGTTCAAGAGAGGCGTATACCTCTGCAGATAGCTAAATAAAAATAGTTTTCAAGGTCAAATATTGAATTGTTTGTTTTTAGTGGTGATTAAAATCAGGTTTTCTAGAGGTGAAATGTTAAGGCCGTCATTTTTCCATACTTTGAGTGTAGAACTGGAGTCAAGCATACAGAATGTGTTGTAATTAAAGCAGCTTTAGTACTGAAGGATAATCAGCATCATTCATTTTAAGTCAGTTTAAGTCAGTGTGTTGTTGCATGGAGGCTTTGGAGAGGTAACTTTATGTCGTGCACACCATCATCCTGTGGAGTGAGAACTCATAACTTGTCATTTTAGGTGAACAAACCTTTACAGTTGCATAATCCCAGACCACCACAGTACTCAAAGAACCCAACCCTAAGTGACTACACAACAAACTCCTTCCATCTACAGTCTCTGATATAACATCTATATTTGGTAAAGTATCGTCGATCATAATTCAGCATTCTTACGTGATTCTAAAGGTCATTTATCCCGTTTAATCCCACCGAGTGTCCCCTGAAATAACACTTCATTACAGTACACCTCCTTTAAATACAAACTCAACACACCAGTTATCACAGCTGTGTATCTGACACAGCGGTCCAATCCTAAACTCTGAGAACAGTTTACCGTCGTTTCCTTCTTTAGTGATGCGGGGGAGATATTGCATTTGAACACCATGGACATCAGCCACATAAACCCCCCCAAAAATAACACGTGGCTTTGTCTTAATACATACATGTGATTGCGTATCAGCACAGGGGTGTAAACAACAAAATGATGTAGCGGTCCGTCAGTATCTGTACAGCTTCCTCTCCTCCTCACTTACTGAGCTCCGAGGCTTCCAGCATTTTCTGAAACACACAGAGAGAGAGAGAGAGTCATGATTCATTTCACTTTCTGTGTCTGTATGTGTCACAATGCTGGTTGTTGAGGTGGGCATTAAGCAGCTCCAACTGTCCACCAGAACCCGGCTGTAAACATATTGATTTCTCATGTAGAAATGTGAGGTTTAATATGGGATCTAGTGGGGGTTCATTGGCTTTTGCAGCAATCCTAGACACTCAAGGAACTGAAGTTTTTGGCACTTAATCATTGGCTCCTTTTTCCGCAGCAGAGGTTTTACATTGGCTGCAAACATCCTGCTTTAAAGTTTATCATCGTACTGGAATAAGGCTGGATAGCATCACAAAAAAAACTCATCTTATCAGAGCTAAAATCCAACAAGATTTAAATCGCAGAATTACAAATGTTTATTCATGAATTCTTAAACCTAGATAAACCATGAGTCATTTTCTTGTAGTGCTGTATTTCATTAAACATTTCTGTTTTATTGCTTTCAACAATAATATGATAATAAGAGCACTTTTGGATTCAGTGTAAAAGATTAATTTTTCACTTTTCTCTCTTTAACTGAGAGATTTTCTTTTGCCCTCTTATTATTATGAGGTAAACGCCACGTGTCTGCTATCATAAACTAGTTATCATATACTTTATATTTATTGTTTAGGATGATTTTGAGACAGTAAACCTCTGTCCTCTCTTTAACTTTGCTTGTTAAATTACGAGGCAAACGCCGCCTCCCTCAGCTCCCTTGGTTCATCATCTTGTTTTGAAAACAGGCTTTCCTCAAAGTAAGGACCAGAGCCAGAATAATCTAGGAAGGATAAAGTTTTGGAGTACGTTTACACTGATGTTTTTTTTAGCTCTGCTTTTCTGAAAATGAGGTAAATGACATGATGACAAAGCACCTCGTCTGCAGAGATGTAGAACCTAGCTTCAGTGCAGGCCCTCCAGCCGGTCTCTCCTTTTAAGGAGCCGTGCTGACTGGCATCTCCTGTGGCTAATATACTTACTGTTGACAAGTTCCTTTTCAAACCCTACTTCAAAACTACCAACCTGTCACTTTAATATAACAAAAAACAAAGCATTGCTGATGCTGTCTTTAGATTCACTTCACAGCTAAGACCTGCAGTACGAAAACATTGTCCGTTAGTCAAAGGCTGTACAATCTTCTCCTGAAGATACCACAGAGGTAAACAGCTCCTCTCTGGCTGTGTGTTACCAGTTCTGTGTGTCTCTTACTGTTTCCTAAAAGGACATGAAGTCCTGAGCAGAATCTGCACAGACAGTGTTCACTGTGTGAGAAGAGGTTCTGGACAGTCTCTAGTCGGGGACTGAGGAGGACAGGGACGGCTCTCTCTGGATCACACAGGGACATGAAGCAGAATGTGAGGCAGGTATTGTTTGTAGGTGCTCTGCTGACAGCACACGGCTCGGAGAGGATCATGGGTCATCAGGAGCACGACGGCACAGCTCAACGCCTTGGATGCGGGCTGGAGTTACAGTGTAAGCAAAAACATGATCCTGAAACCCAGATCAGATCTTTTCACAGCTGTCAAAACAGCAGAGCTGTGTGCACTGGGATTTTTCCACAAGGTCAGACAGGAGCAAAGAGTGTGTGTGTGTGTGTGTGTGTGTGTGTGTGTTCACCATGCTGCTCTGGTTAATAAATGACAGTCGACGACTTTGAACACGCCCCTCCTCCCTGGATGCTGATCTTGGCAGAGTCACTTTTTAATCAATTAGTTCCTCCATGCTTCTGGCAAAGCAGGCAAATTGGAAGTTATTTAAGTTTCTGATCTGCAGACTGATTCAGAGGAGGGGGGGGGGGTTCTGCTGATGCAGCTTTTCAGGCTTCAGAGCGGAGTCTTCAGGGGGCAGCAGAGGGGCTACACACAAACCCACTCCCCCCAGGAACACAAGGGGGCAATTCATTTATTTCAACTAGAGGCAGAAAGATAGGAAACATCCTCCAGAGCAGAATCCAGAGAATTAATGAGTTTAAATGTCAAGACGGTTAACCGACAGGATGTCTTCAGCGTGGGGGGGGGGGGGGGGTTAACACGAGAGAGAAAAAGACGATGCAAAGACGCAAGAAAAGAGACGGACCAATTAGTGATCTCACCCCGCTGTCCTCAGAGGCTCGTCTCTGGAGTCCACAAAGTTTTGACATTCAGATCAACCTCAAGAAAAGAAACATTGTGCAGCTCTGTATTCACAACAGACTTCACATAAAGCATGGACGTAGTCTCAGTCATGTCACCCAGTTCACTTCTGAAGAGCCCAACAATGGCGGGTGACATTTTGGAAATTGGAAATAAAATCTCCAATTCAAATTTGATCAATCCAGAAACATGCAGAGAGTTGGAGCTGAGGTCGGCCTAAAGCCTCCTGGCAAACAGCTGAAATGCACCCGCTTAGTCAGATCAGTCACGCCCCTAACTGTGCATCACTCTTATTCCCAATTTTCCACATACTCCATGCGCCACGGTCCGTCACTACCACTCTGATCATCGCTCCTGTTTCCACGGCGAGCGCCGCGGTCCGTATCCAGAGCGTGCCAGCAGAGCCACTCTGCTAGAAGCACGGGTCAAGCTGAATGGAACAGAACTTGAAGTCAAAGAAACGCACAGTGTCCCTATTATTGTGTTTTATTTTGAAATTGACCGGAATGATGATCGTATTTTACATCACTTCATCAAAATTACGTCAAAACAGGCACCCAAGCGAACAACAAATCAACCTCAGAAAAACAAGGCAATATTTTGTTTACATGTTTTTCCTCTTTATTCCAGCGTGGTCTTGTAGTTCTCGTGATATGGATATTTTGCTCCGCTCTTGGTTGTAAATAAACCTTCCAGAGAGTGGCGTATGACGATTGTACATCCTATTGAGACACATATTGTAATTAGTTATATTGGGCTACATACATCAAAATGGATTTGTCAGCCTCCCCTTCTCCCCGACTCAAACAGCCCTGTTGGGAAAAAAGTCCTTCGCTGTCAAGGTGCCAGAACAGAGATCTAAGTTCTGAAAACTTGTCCGATCTGCTCAAATACCAAAACCTTTTATACTGCCTTAAACACAGAACATCAGCTAGACACAAAGAAGACTTAACTGTGACAATCTTTTCCTGCTAGCAACGTTTAGAGAAGAAATACAATCACTCCTAGGATGCTGATTTATTTGTATAGTTTCCTGTGTTAACGACAATGCCCTTCTTTTCTTTTCCATGCTTTGGGGTGACCTCTGAAAGTTCTCATCTCATGTTCTTCTGTTTTCCCCGTCTGATGAAGTCAGTGTTACGGTATGAAGTGAATTTGTGCTGTTGTGCTGTGACTGATCTGATCAGATGGCTCTGCAGGGGAAGGAAGGGGACTTGTAAGCTGCACGAGTTCAGCCAAGAAGGTCACCTGTCCGTCTGATCGAGTGTCTCCTGAGGGAAACGTGAGATCTCTGCACAAGTTTTCCCCTCTCACCATTTTAATCCTGCATACTCTGCTGCGACTGCCAGTGTCTGCATGTTGGTGCAGATTTCACTCAGCTGCATTCATATTCTCTCGAGCACCGCGGGGGGGGTAAAGGGCAACTTGTTGAATTTCAATCAAACACTTCTGACTAATTCACAAACGTAATGAAGAGATGATAACACACAGCATCGTTACATTCCACAACACTTCAGGTGGTTCTTTACCTTGCGCATGTTAAACAGCTCTCCTGGCTGAATGCATCACCTCTGTGTTTCAGTCACCCTGCTGAACTTCAACCTATTTAAGGGTCTAATTGACTGATATCTACATGAACGTTTTGAAATAGCTCCAGAAGAATCCTCAACTGTAGCTGTAGTAAAGACTTGTAATGGCTGCAAACCACAAAGGCTGAGTTTGTTTGTGTTAATTGGTGGTTTTCACATACGCACAAAACTACAACTCTACCCTGAAATGTTCCTGCCAGCCCCCTAGAGAAGTTGACACATGAAGTTAAGGTCAACAATGTAAGAACGCAGAGTCCATCAACTATCTACACCGTTGTTTCCCCGTTCGGGGTCGCGGGGGGGGGCTGGAGCTGATCCCAGTTGCCATTGGGGGAAAGGCGGGGTACACCCTGGACTGTTTGCTAGTCAATCACAGGGCCGAGGTGTTTGTGAAAACGGCTAATGCTTGACTTTAGTGATGGTCAAATGGTTAGTTCTGATGCACCAAAATACTTGTGCAACACGCAATAACAAAACTATCTCATCGAGGCAACAGTAAAAAAGGCAACTAAAGTGTTACGCATGGTTGGTTCATGGTTGTCATCAATGGAGTCTGGTGGATAATGGAATTTTAGTATATAGAGGGCGCCAGATAGCCTAGCGGTTATGTCGCACATGTAGTGTCCCACCTGTAGGCATGTATTCATAGTCCTTAGAATCAACATTTATACAAAGTGGTCATGAATAATCATAATAGTATTTCAGTATAATAATGAACTAATAGACACATATTATGCAAATTAGATAAATAAATAACAATAGTGTGAGGGTTGCATATTATAAACACAACATAATCAACTAAGGATGAAATGCAGAAGGGCAGAATGAATTCAAACTGAGCCTACAAAGTGAAACTCATCAACGATAGAGTGAAAAAAGTCAATGCTTAGATGAAATTTTGCATGGTCAAAAAGTGAGGTCTCAAGTTTCATACGAGCTCGCTTTTGGGGTAATTAAGTAATAAATCTTAGGCTAACCTGACATTTACGAGAGGTGAAGGAGAGACAAATACAAGAAAACCTGACATACATGCTATGTTGGATAGCAGATGGTTGGCCAGATATTTACCCCCATTTATCAAGAAGACATGACATTGCAGTAGGTTTTTTTGACCGCTAACTTCTGAGAATAGCATGTGGCGATGTATGGGACATGGCTGGGGCTGTGAGGCCCATGTGGGACATAGATAGAGATATGAAGCCTGTATATCATGAAGTAGGAGAATCTAATGGTGGAGAAGGCGGATACCATCCTCACAAAAAGTATATATTGTGTGATATTCTTTGTCTTGGTCAGTTTTTTCAGCTGAAAGGCTCAGGCTTTGATTTTCTGTACGGATGAATAAAGCCTTATTTTGCGCTCTGTTTTTTTTTTTTGGTTTCCTGACTCATGATTTTGAAGACTGCTCTGCAATTTGATTTGAATTCCATTTTGAAGATAGTTAGACTCAAGAAATTGACTGAGTGTTCAAAGACACAGACAAGACTAAGGCAACACCTGACCAGGTCTGAGTCGAGGGTGATCCGAATTTGACACAACACACACCTCATGTATAGAGGTTATGATCCTAGTCACAGCGGCTGTGAGTCCGATCTTGGCCCTTTGCCGCACGTCATCCCCCACTCATTCTCTCCCAACGTTTCCCTTCTCTCTTCAGCTCTCCTGCTCTCCTATCCAAGAAAGCCAAAAATGGAACACACACACATATATAAGAAATGTCACTATAAAGACCTGTTGACAACGTGAATCTTCTGTCCGAGTACGTTCTGCATTATGATGTATTGTTCCCATGATTATGGGGAAATAACGATCGACCAAGAGCCTCAACCTCCTCCCGCTGTAAACTGAGTTACATTAGAACAGACGATCGAAGGTAGTTTTTGTTTCTTGTCCCTCCACTTCTGTGTGTGTAATGGCACTCACGCTCCCTTCACTGTTTCAGGTTCTGTCAGGCCAACTTCAACAAAAGCCTCTTCAGATTGCAAATCTGAAACATCGCCGCAAGGACGCTCCGTCTTCATTAAGTCTTTGTACATTCCTATTGATCCTGCAAGGGTGCAGAAGTGGTGTCTTGGTCTGTTAATTCACATCGCGTTACGGCATGGCGGAAGCACAACCTGTACAGAAACAGCGGGAACTCCAAACACACACACACACACTTATGCATGCACACACACACTTAGCGCTGTTCTCCCCTGCTCTGCTTGCTGATCCCATCTTGCCCCTGTAACGCCTCTGTTACTACCTTGGCGCCACAGACGCCTCTGTGACTTCCAGAGTGCAGGCCAGGGGACGTACACATCGCTCCTTGAACAGGCAGTTTGAATAAGGCCAGAGCTTAGCTTTGTAGAACAACCCTCTGTCGTTGATGGTTAAGTTTTAGATCATGCTGATGGTTAAATCCCGAAAGAACTTGTCCTAATCTCGGTTATGACTGTTGATAAAAAGGGGTCCCTAACTTTCAAAATGAAGCCATGTTAGATTAGAGATTCCAAATCAAACCAACAGAGTTAGGGTAAAAAAGATGAGGTGTCAACAATGTAACGGAGACACACAAAACCTTTGAATGATTTGCACTCCGTTGTTAAAAGAGCTACTCACCCTCCTCGGTGCTCTCTCTGCAGAACCAAGAGACCACAGAACAACACTGATCAAACCAAACAACACTGGCTGTTCAAAGAAAGAGAGAGCTAAAGCAGGCAGCAGGCAGCAGGGTTTCATCATGTCTGAAAATGAACACCATCAGCTGACTGTATGCAAGCTGCAGTTTGTCATACATCGATGTAAACATTGCAGGGTCTTTTGGTGGAAGGAGAAACTGTAATGTAATGTTTCCTCAAAATGTACACATACTGTGCAGCAATAGAAGTCTGACAACAACTAAAAAAAAAAGAGCACGAGAGACAAATGATGAAGTGAAAGCCAAACAGCTCATCAGAGAAGCACTCAGGCCCGTCAGCCCACATCAAACAAATGGCTGCGGTGCTGAGAGAGCTAATGCTTTACTGTGGAGCCATATCAATACTATTAACATAACGCACACCATTTATCTTCTGCAAAGTGGTCTGGGACGGACATCAAGAGCTCACTCCCGATGCTAAATGGGAAGCTATGGAAAAGCATAAGTAATGGCCACATATGTGAGATCTTCACTCTGTGTACATTGTGTGGGGAGGATGGTAGTTTGGAGAGTTACAGCATCAACAAGGCCACAAGTTGTGTGTACATACATTTATAAATGTTTATGTGTGTGAGAGTGAGAGTTTCGATACTATATGTCATAATGTATGTTTGAGAAAATCGTCTAAATAAATTCCTAATAAAACTGTAAAATCCATTTCATGACATCATCTAGGGCTGGATTTGATTTGAATCTCACAAGTTGGGAAGATGATTTGACTTATTATTGACTGGCTTATTTAAGAAATGTAAGAAATATCTCATTAAGTAAGTAAAAACATTATGTGCACCATCCTTCAACAAACTACAGCCACTATTTAGTAATTATTGATGCATCATTTCCTGAGTGTCCCTGAATTTTTGGAGATGGTAATTTTGGTAACCCCTAGCAACCCATACAGCATTGAAATGCAAAGATGTGGCAAAGTAATGAGGTAAAAAATGTATTTCAACTAGCAAGAAGCTCCATTTTATATCAAATATAAATGTGAAATTAGAGCTAAGAAAAGCTAACCTAGATGGAGTTTGACTTAACTCTTTTTAAGAAGTCATAACTTCATTCACTCCTTGCATGGGGTATATTTGAGTCTACAGCTAATAGTCAGAAAGTCAGAATTAATGCTTCTAATTTTAAAAAAGCACAAAGACGTGCACATAAACAATGTTAACAGACACTTCAGTCTGCGGTTTAGCAGTTCGTTTATACTACAAATGCTGCCAGACTACTAACTTTTGAAAACTGCACCGCCTCCATCGTCTTGGAAACTGGAAATATGCAGTTCCTCTGAAAACAGAGACATTTTATACATGCACACTGTGTTTCAAGTCAATAGCCGTTGACTACAACAATGGCAGACTCCCAAGATCTGTCTGAGAAAATGCCGAAGGACTTAACTCTGAGTCGACAATTTCTTAAAAGTGTCTCGCTCTTCAGTTCAGGGTCACTACGAGTATCAAGCCCCACCTCATCATCCGTACACACAAACGTTTGTGTGTTTGTCATTTTTGTATGTTTACACCTCAACGCTCTGCAGAAGGACGAGTATGTGTGCATGAGTGTGTTGTTTCATTACAAAGTCACACTGCCAGCTACTGGCCTGGCAGCGTCGTATACTACAGCGTCTAGTTGTTGGTTTCATAATGTTGTCGTCTGAATGCGGAGCTTTTATAAAAAATAAAACTGAAAAAGATCAAATTTTCAGTGGATTGTGTTGGTGTTAATGTGGTCTAAATAAGAGTTAACCTTTGTGACACCTCAAAGTTAAGATGCCCAATAAAGTGTCCTTTTATCAGAATATGTGAATGGACTGTAAACATGAGCAGTCTGCATTCTTTTCTGATTGTCCTGTTGTTGCAGCTGTTGTTTGTGCTGTTATCACTATTTTGTTCAGCTAAAAAAAAAAAAAAAAAGGTTGGTTGAATCTTGGCCCATAGAATGATAAAAATGTGTTTTACCCTCTTCTTGAGCGCCTCCAACGATTCGTACTCCAGGCGTGCCAGTTGGATCTGGATGTGTTTGGGAACATCTGGGATGAGGAAGGCCAGGATGAACTTGACGGCCAACAGAGTATGCTGAAATCACACAACAAACACACAAAACAAAACAAAAAACAGGGATTAAATCCTTCAGATGAAGTTTGAATGTTTTTGCTTTGAAAACGTGGAATGGGGAAGGTGCAGTGGAAGAGAGATTTTTAAGTTTTCTTAATGGGAGACTTTGATGTTCAATAAAATGGTTAATGGACTTGAGCTTGTATAACACTTCTCTAGTCTTCTGACTACTCAAAGCGCTTTTACACCGCTGGTCACACCTACACATTCACACACTGATGGTAGAGGCTGCTGTGTAAAGTGACCATCAGAAGTAACTATAGTAATCCCATTCATACACACCACCAACGAAGCAGCAGGAGCAACTTGGGTTTAAGTGTCTTGCCCAAGGACACATCAGACATGTGGCTGCAGAAGCTTGGGATCGAACCCCTGACATTCCGGTCACGAGACGACAGACTCTACCAACTGAGCCACAGCCGCCACCAAAAATCAATCTCACTGTGTCTGTGACTTGTAAACCGGGTACACCCTGATGCCAGTCTGAAATCAGGTGTTTTGGGGTGAATATGCCTGTCGGTCACAAACTTGTGAAGGAGCTATTTATAAAAAAAATAATTGGGGCCCTTTTTCCATTGCTTTACCTCTCAGTGGTGATTGTAACAGCAGGAACTAAAAACAATTGTAACGCCTAAATGAGAGATTCACCGGTTGTGATTTTTTTTGGCTGATTCCAGCTGTGCACTCCTTTTCAAAATATTTCAGGCAGTCTGCCTATTAAATCTTCCTGAGTTTGTGATACACATAGCAGGACATGACGTAAATAGAACCACTTGGAAGTGTCAGACAAAAGCAACAGAGTCAGAGGCTATGATGACAGTTTTTGCCTGTATGCAGTACCATTGAAGGGTAGAGAAGAACACACTGGCATGCAGAAAAACTGAGGAAGCAGTTTTATTATGTGGGGAAACACTACGGGTAAAGTCTGGTGAATAAACCATTCATTTGTGTTCACACATTCAGTACAGCCCAAAACTTTCAGGAACTCAGAGCTCAGGTCAAACAGACGACCTGCACACATCAGGGTGTTGTTTTCCCCCATGAAGATGATGGAACACTTTCACATGCATGCACATACACAAACATATGAACCCACACAAACACACTAAAAAATGGCCTGCCATGCACACACACACACACCTGTGCCAGTCCATCTGGAGGACGGCCAACTGCCATCGGCTCCTTTGATTCAGTACCTTTTCCTCATCATAGTAATTGAGTCTGGGGTGCTACTGTAGATTGAACAAATGGTGTGAGGGCACGCTGCTCCATAGAAATGAGCTTCAGGCTTATTGAACTAAGTCATTTGGGTAAGATGAATTATAACAACGTTCAAGTGGTAATAGGCCTATATGTTCAGGTCAAATATATGTCTATAATAATATATGTTATTATTAGCTGCCATCTAAAATGGTCATCGTAAACTACATCCACTCTATAACATTTATGTATTAAAGCAGCCAATAAAACTGAGACACTGGTCAGTTATTGACCTTGTTTCAGTTTTCTGTTGGACATCTTAATATGGTCTGTGTAAGGGACTTCTGAGTCTTTTGGAGCCAGCCTCAAGTGGCCTCAATTTCTAAGTGCCTTGCGATGAATCTTAACATCCCTACTTCTTGATTTCACCCTGTTTTTAACATTGAAATCACAGTAAGTGTTTAAATGTCATGCTCAGGGAACGTTACATTTAAATAAAGTAGTTTATTATTTGGTCAGTTCCAAAGGAAAGAGTGGGGGAAAAAAATAGGTCAAGGTCCTACAATTTAAAAAACACCAGAGCTCTCCTTTAAAGAAGCAAAAACCAAAAAACATTTTCATTCCCTTCAGGACAGAAGCTCCTCCTAATTAAAAAGCTAAGAAATCTCCGATCTTCGTGACATATTGATTGAAAGTGCGCAATAAACTCGCCAGCCCTTAGTTGATTGCTAATGCAATTCTCGGATCATTTATATTTCTGAGTGTTGGCCAGCGCAAGGTTAGACTGAGAGCGAGAGGACGCCCCGTTAAGACTGGAGGGACAAAGTGACTTCTGGAGTGTTTTTTTTTCTTCTCTTCAAGGTCTCACTATAAATTATTTTCTGTCTGACAAACTGAATGTGATCAAACTTCAAATGCTCGTTGTCATCATTACACTGAGAACACCGTGATCTTGACGTATGATGCCCTTCTGTCTGCTGTGTTTTCAAGATGACGACGGATGTGACTCCTCTGGACAAAAACATCAAGCTTCTAATTGCGGCAAAAGTTAACCATCCCAAAATGTTATTCCAGACATTGTATCAGGAATAATGACCCAGCTTGTGTCCTTACCTCAAGACCATTTCCTTAAAACATGAGAGCATCAATGATAAGACGAGCACAAATCAAGAAGGATGCTGCTGCAACAGCCCCCCCCCCCCACCACCACCACCCACATTATTCAGTATTCAGCTCTTAATGCTGTTACCATAGCACCCCTTCACTGTTAATTGGGAAATTAGCATGTCAGTCCAACTGATGAGGAACTGCTAATTCGGCCTTTTATGTGATTTGACATGAGCAGAATGTTTCAATATAACTGAGACACTCTGCTGCATTTAAAACCTTTGCTTTAAAACGAAGGTCTTCACTTTACATCATAATACTGATCGCAAAGCTCATCTGAATAACTACAAACCAGTGTGTCAGGTTGAAAGCAGCCGGCAACCTCAGATGTCGAATAATGAAACCGATGCAGAAGAGCCAAAAGTTTACAGTTCCCTGAGTGGCCACTTGAGACCGGCTGCAAAAGCTGGACAATCCCCATTATGTCCAATGTCTAAATGACCATTTTTACAGCGAAAATAAATATTTTTGCAGCCTGGTTCCAGAAAAAAAAAAGGTTTTTCATAGCTCATTCATTTATTAGTTGAATTGAGCGAGGGGTTAATAGCTTGTCTGTTTTGATTTAATTAAGTTGAAGAGTTATACATATTTTTCATAATAACGGACATGGCTGAGTTGACTGACATGTTATAGCTGCTCTCTTTGTGCTTCACAACAGTTCTTCATAATCCAATGTGGGGCGTTACTGAGACTACCTCCATGTTTTATACATTCAATGGTTTAAAGATGGCAGCAATCTGACAGTTAAAGACAGGGTTGGTCATTTTTCGACAACAAGCATGATTTTGAAAGTAGCATTCCCACAGTGCTCCGTCTGCACCCTATACCTCCCCTCTGAACTCCCTGAAAGCCACGCCCCCTCACTTACATGCACAAGCGCCATTGGTCCAGAAGCGAACCTCAGCTTATCGCTCACATTGTGTAGAAACTACGTCGTCTCACGTCTCATTCAGCGGTAAGTAAACCCACAGGATAAACTCCGTCATGGAAGACACACTTGAGTGTGGGCTGGTGAATAAACAAGCAGGGAGACAGGGAGGCGTCTGATTGGTTCATCAGATTGGTACCTCGTGGCAGACATAGGTCAAAGTTTTTACAGGCTTACAACTGCTACAGATGACGGATTTTCTTTGTTCCTTTTTCAGAACATGAGTTATTCATTTCTGTCAGGACCTAAAGACAATTTCAACCAAAACCTTAAAAAGTGTGTTTGGAGAAAATGACCAACTCTACCTTTAAGTTCACTGGGCCTACTTTCGGAGAGGAAGGGGTTTATGTTTCTCTAACCTCCGTGGGCCCTCCCCATGTTTCTGGGACCCAAGAGCTTTCCCTTCTCTCCCACTTTTTGGGTGGCCTTGCACATTGGTGGTCTGCTGTAAATTACAGTGGAGAAACACACAAATTGACAAATCCACATGGTAGCGGGCTGCTTATTTACAAAGTACAGCTCCACTAATAGATAATAAATACTGAAATTAAACGGTATCATGATGCGTCTGATTTTCACAGGATTAGGGCGCAAAAGCTGCAAATCGTTTTTGTGAATCATGCCCGGGAAAATTGTCAATCATCTACTGCACAGTTTCTCTCAGCTCTACTGATCAGTTTTCAAAATCAGCGCTTCTGTGTCTTCAATACCTTTTTTTCAGCACTTTCATTAACCTCATTCAGAGGAGCACCAGGCCGGTCTCAACAAAGAGACCAGCTGGTGAAGCGAATGGTACTTTTCATCTTTGTTCGTTGTGTCATTTTTTTTTTTTACATCTTTTTGATTTAATTTTACATTCTTTATTAATATCTGAGGGAAATTCTGGTTTTACACTCTGTTGTTCAGGGACATGAATCACACACATGCACAAACAGGACCTGTGGACATGCATTAGTGGAGAGATGTCAGAGTGGGGCCGCTACAAAGGGAGCACACCAGAGCTGTTGGGGCCTTCAGTGCCTTGCTCAAGGGCACTTCGGCACTCCGGGACCTGGCACCTCTCCAGCTGTCTGACCGCACTGTTATGTAGTGGTTTTAAACACAAGACAATATAAAACCCTGCCAACCATTTTAAAATGTTTAGTATATTTGAGAATCAGTCAAATGAATATTGTGTCAAGCTGTGATGTGTCTGTGTTGTGTTTACGAGGTTAAGAATGTGTCTTTATAAGGGTCAAATAGCCTGAACACTGATGGAAAACAATCTTAATAATAATAGTCCTCCTGAAAAGATCTAGATATTTTCAGGAGTGCATATATGAAAACAGCTTAAGACTTGTGTCAGGTGCAGATCTTAAGATGGTCATGTTTTCTCGCCCTGATGGAAAAACAAGGATGAGAAATAATGCTTTGTATTTTTAAGACTGGTCAACAAATTGTCTCTAAAATATGAAATGTTACCACACACACAACAAATGCATCATTCAGTTCAGGATCTGTGTTGTTCAGGGTTTATCAAATTACAATTCATCCACAATCAAACAGACAAATCCCTCACTGCGCTGCGTTTGCTGTAAGGTGCGTGATCATGCCTGCGTTCATTTTGGGGCTGTGTGAGCAGATCCCGTTCACAAGGTGCCTGCTCTGTTGTTCTGCCGTAATGAAATAGAGTAGATTATAGCAGACAGACCCCCATGACTCTGAAAGAAAGTCTCTGTCTGTTTCTGCAGCAGGCTGGCCAGTTGCCTGGTTACTGCTCACTGATGTGTGTAAGCCCTGTACAGTAATTACCCAGGTATCATAGCACCGCTGCTGGAAAGTGACGAGGCGCTGCCCTCCCTCTCTCTCCCGCCCGCCCGCCCGCCCGCCACAACCCCAACCCCGTATCCGAGATAAGAAGAGGGGCAGAGTGATTTGATTAAACATTCAACTGTTTGAATCATCGGCTTTCTCTTTAAATAATTAAAAGATTAAAACAACTGCAGAGATTAAGACTGAAGTTTGATGACATGTGTTTCTCCTCTGTCCTCCTGAAGCCCCCCAATCCTTATAGAGTCAGAGTTAGAGGTTCTATTCCCAGCAGAGGAGCCTGGACTTTAATATGCATGCACTCGCTAGACTATTAAAGGCTTTAGATTGGAAAAAAAAGATTCCCCTCCGACGGCAATAAAATAGCACGCCGTGTCAATAAGCAACATCTGTGTGTATTGTGTGTCCCCTTTGGCACAGTAAACCTTACACAACGCCGCGCTCATTATTCTCGTTGTCCCCTCTTTTTAAAGCCTGCTTGCCCTATTCTAGGAAATGTGCAGGATGGCAGCAAGGAGGAACGTGCTCAGATGTACAATCAGCCTGTGACCTGCACTGCTTTTCTCTACGTCTTTCAGTCCACCTTCTGTCTCTGCCTTTCCATCTGATTCTGGTAAAAGAAAAAAATCCAACAATGTCGATACCACGGTTATAATATTGAAGTCCAAGGCGTCCAATGCTGGACAATGTCTTGTTTTTAATTACCAACAATTACAAGCAAACATAAGCACACATTCTTGATAACTCCAATAAGTTGGCACGGTTTTGGTATGATAATTAAGTGTGGAGGCGGGGGGGGGGGGGGGGGGGGGGGGGGGGTAGGCGGAGGGGGATCTGAGGCATTAAGGAGGAGTGTCTGGTCTGGAAATCTGCTCTGAAAGTCATAGAGGAATCCTTTCAGCCTTTTTCATCTCATCTAAAGTCTGGAGAACCAGGTACCCAGATTGTGTGGTATTGTCCCTTCAGACAACCACATATTTTCCTGGGAGACCCTGAGGTCTTGAAGGTTGCTCTGGATTCTTGGTGAGGACGGCTCGCTGCTATGGAACCCCCCCCACCACCACCTTTCCATGCCAGAAGCCCATGATGCCTGGCAGCAGAAGTCAGGCTCTCGAGTAGACGGAGCTCCCCAAACCTTCAGCGAGGTGATCTGGCACTAACTACCACCCACCGCCTGACGCCCAGCCACCACCATCGGACTGTGTCGTCCCCAAAACCATCGCCGTCCTCATAATGCACGACCTGCTCTGACCTCCACCTCAGCAGCAAGAAAGTGTGGACAACAGGAACTCGAGGAATAAAAAAAAGGAGAAATCCTTCCTGCATATTACCACATATGCTCTTTTGTAAAGTGTCTCGAGATAACACTTGAATTATGAATTAGCACTATACAAATAATGATTGATTGACTGACTGATTGATTGAGCACGCAGTAGTAGAGAGTCTGTTAAACTCAGCTACAGGAAATACAAATTTGACTAATGTGATGGATGCGTCTGGGTAGATACAGCAGACGAAGAACAAGGCCTCATCTGTAATGGTGACTGTTTCAGATTAGATCAACCATAAAGACAGAGGTTTTATAAACACACGAGGGGGGGGAAAAACAGACAGGCAACTGAGGTTAGCAGAAATATATAAATATACAAGCAGCAAAATGAAAATTGCCATTAAAGGGGTAATTAAGTCTCTCTACTGTGGTACTGTTGACTACAGAAACGTGTATCTAAATAGATTGTTTGGTTGATCACTTATAGATCCCATGTTACTGTATACTCATCTTCAACTTTAATGTCAGTCTGTAAAAATATATAGAGTAGCTTTGCATGCTTTGCACCTGAAAAACTCCTTATTAATCTTATACTGGCATCTGTTAAAATTCGTATCAGCTGTTGTCTTTTTAAGGCCCCCGCTTGCACTGCCCACTTTGTTCTGATTGGCCAGCTCTGTGTAAACCTTCCACGGGGGGCAGAGCGGCTCGAAACCGTCTCGTTAAAACTCTCGTGTGATTAGCAGAACAAGCTGTTTAGCGCCCTCTTCAGACTTAACCTGGGATAACTCCAACATATGTTTACCTTATCATCTGAGACGTTGCCCACATTGAGTGTGGGCATCCAGCATTGTAACACTGAATGTAAGTTTTTATAATTGGGAACAGCATGATAGCTCACCTGTAACAACATTAAGTTAAATAGATCATTCCTTGCTTTATATGCGCTACATTCCCCGCCTTGTGTTAGTACCTCATTAAAACCAGCCACCGGTTACAATAATGGAGGGAAAAACAAATTCTATAAACTAACTATAATTTCTAGGATGAGATAAAAGTCACATGAACACGTCGATGTAACATAAATTGTGGACTATCCTATATTTGAAAATCATGACCCATCCCTATTTTATAGTCCTCTTGACGAAATTTGTCCTGGACTCCAAGTGCTGCATACATTTAGCTGCATCCACGGTCGTTTCAATAAAAAGAAATCAATAAAAGGAAACGACAGTCCACATGTAAACAGAGAAGCGCATCACCAATGAACCTACACAAACAAACAACATACAGCATATTGTACGTGTAATAGTTTTTTGACATACAACTACATTGCTGCCTGTAGTCATTTTAAAGAATGCAGGTCTGAGGCACTTTAGTGTTGGTTTCGTCCATTTATTGCATACTCTTTATCACTCCTCCTATTTACACTTAGACATGTCCATGCATACGTTGGTATGCACTAAGTTATAAGGAGTGTCTTCACGTCCCAGGCCACAGCAGGATGGATCACACACACAGCCACACACATAAAGAGAGGGTAATATCCAAACACATGCTGAGCTGCACCAGAGCTCCACTTCTCCCCTTCTCCTTATTCAGGTGAAGAGGGGGCAGAGTATAAGTCACTGAGAGAAAATCATCCCCAGGGCCTGTGCGCAGACTATGGCTATAAAAAGTCATGTTCATTTCTACTCCGCCCAGGAGACAGTCTGAAGGAGGCGAGGATGGATGAGAGGTGGCAGACTCCCTGTTAGCACCGGAGTGCAGGACTCTCCTATGTCTACTTAGCTGAGGTTTAAATCAACAAGACTCAGAAGCTCTGCTCGTAGCTTCTAACAGTGTGGACATGAAACTTACACCGAACATTAAAAGCCCTTTTGGAAGGAGTGTGTGTATACATGTGTTAATCTAAAACAACATCCACATGTACACAGAGAAGCTTTTCACCTACACAAACGTGCTGCACGGTCTGAAGAGCAAAGTCGTCATCAAAATACTAATCCAAAAGAAAGTCAAAAGTCAAAGAAAGTCAAAAGAAAGATACAGGAGGTCTTTCTTATACCTGCTGCAATCAGACGTATGACACATGCAAACCTAACAGACACAGAACTGGGCTAAATGTCTTCAGTATGATTAACTATAACAAACTTTTTCCTCTTGTAACATATCCGAAAATACCAAATGATATTGTTCTTCTTCTTATTATGACTTTACATTTCAACATGTTTCTAGAGTCTTATCCATCTTATATTAAATTACAAGTCCTGTACATACGTCCTTATTGGTATTAATATGCATGTATACAAGTTGGGGCTGTCAGCGTCGATCGCAAAATGAATCCATTATTTTTAATTGAATGAATCGTGAGCCGATTCGTCCCATCTTCCTGCAGCCAGAGTGATGGAAATAAACGACACCACAGCACCTTTAAACGGCTCATTACACTTTGAAAGAAAACGCCAACAGCTCAGTTAATGAGTCCAAAGTAATATTCACCTCGTGACATCAAACATTTCACTCTTTTAACACTCCCCTAAGCTTTGGATCTGTAGTGAGGTCCTTTATTCACAGTTAAGTTAATGTTGCAACTTTTGATCTACTGGAAGTTCCTAATATTCTTTCAAAATAAAAGCAGGTTTTTATCCAAAACAATCTCAGCTTAAGACAGTATAAAATACAAAATAAAAGCATACCAAAAAAGGGTTAAAATGGAGATGACTCACAAACTATCTAATATAGATAAAAATATATTTCTACTACTTTATACTGAACACATAGCCTACATATATTGTCATCAGCGACACCAGGATGTACATCTGAGTTTGTTAGCTTAAAGAAAACACATAATGGAAAAGACCATTAACATGATAACAGAATTAGCATCAGGATCATTTTAACTTCAAAATAGTTCAAAGATGCTGCGTTCATTTCTCTGCATCGCTACACCTGAATCACTGGTTGAACCTTCACAACAAGAACTTCTAAACTCCATTCGATCTGCAGAGTCACTCTGCACCTTTAAGAAAAAGCTAAAGACCCAGCTCTTTCATGAATACATGACCTTAATGATGATGATGACGACGGTTTTGTTTGATAACGACGACTTTTAAGATGGTTTCTATACTGAGTAGAGCTCTCAAGAACTGCTTTGCCTCTGGTCACTTCCTGTCAGCACCTGTGTGTCCAATCGGACTCAAAGCTGTTTGTTTGCACTTGCTGACATTGTTTCATTTTTTCTAGATCCTTGCTTGTGTTGTTTTAACTCTCTGATGTACGTCACTTTGGATAAAAGCGTCTAAATGATCAGCAAATCAAAGTGTAAATGAGCTCCATTACTTTTAGAGTGTAAACGAGTGACAGAGGACTGTGCTTGTAAAAAAAAAATATGCCCATTTAAAGATATTGCATGTTTTTCTTGGGCTGTAACTATGAGGTTCGGTTGCTACTCCATCAAGATGTAAAACAATCTGTAAGTTTGATGAAGAAACACCAGATCACAATGAAAAAAGAAATATGGGGTTTCTCCATGAATGTAAAAACACCAGTGATGATACAAGCTGTGAGCTGCTGTGGATAAAACACCAGTTCACTGTCATCAAACCTGTGGCTGTCACAGGGGAGTCTGTTGACGGTCTTTTATCAAGGCCTTCAGGGAGTCTGCTACTAAATGAGGATTATCTTAAACTCACTTTGTTGATCATAATTACTCCTTAATAACCATTCATCTCTCCGCCTTACAGCGCAAACAGTCGGTAATTAAACGCTCATAATAATAAATGTTTGTAGGACGGAGGAACCAGGGACAAAATAAAGAACCGTCTATATCTCTCACCTAATAATCCCACCAAAGGGAGGTTTAATCAGATGATCCTGTTGGCTGCTGAAGCAAGAAGAAATATCACACCGTGAGCATCTTTCCCACGATCGGAACAGGAGTTTTATCATTCAGCTCTGTGTGAGCAGACCACACATTCAATCAGCCATGCGGACGATCAATATGACCCAGTTTCTGCCTCAGCATCAGCAGAGACCCACCGCACACAGAGGTACAGTACAGCTTTATGGGGCCTTTTTTTTTTTACAGTCTGAGACAATAACTGGATGGTTAGAGCAGTCATCCCTCAGGAGCTTGTTAAAGCAACACAAACATGCTCGTGTGTTTTCTTTTCTCCATGAATGTCCTAAAGAAGCCTCTCTGCACAGCATCACCCCCCCTGTACTCAGCACAGCTTCTCATTTTCTCTGTTCCTGCTGTTATTTTGAGCTTTTTCTCTGGAGGCATGATGCGTATGTGTGTGTGTTTGTTTGCAGTGTTTTTGTCTGCGTTCATTCCGGGTGAATAGAACACAGAGGAAAGGATGATGCTGATGTTAATAGAGGTGTGTGTGTACTCAGGGAGAGGAACAATCTGGAGGGGAATTGTTGGATTTAACGCAGACACAAAAGCTCAAACAATGATGTGCTGACATGTACACACAGCAAAAAAAAAAAAAAACACTCTTGCACACTCACTTATGCACACAAAATCTCTCACATCCTCCCATAGTCTCTCATGCACTCTCTCTCTATCTCTCTTTCCCATCTCCATTAGTCGCTGTTCTCTGTGGATCTAGTTTGGACTCTAGCTCCATCTAGTGAGTAAAAGTCCTCATCAGCCCCTTCGAATGTGTGATTCAGGATCCCTATCCCAATGCCCCCCCCACCCCCAAAGGCTTTAACGGCATCAGGCGTGCAGTGCGTGAATCTGTGTGGACTCGAGATGGTATAAAAAAAAAAAAAGAAGAAGAATGGGAAACACTATCAGGACATCACACGGTGCCATGAAACAAGATGAGACATAAAAATAAAATAAAAAAGCAAACTATTCAGAAAAAATATACTTTGTGAATATCTGATTGAAAAACACAAACAACTCTTCAAATGGGCTTTAAACCAGTTGTTGCCGACCTATTTTACTTATTGTCCCTCCTGCCATTCTTGAATATAAGAAAAGCCTGGACCCCCAAGGACCTAATCGAGAACATAAAGATGCATGGCTGACAAAAATCAACATCACTTTTCAATAGTTTTCACTGATACGATCCAAACAGAATAGAATACACACATTGGTTCTTACCAAAAGACCTTTGAATAAATGATCTAATAAGTGTTTTATCATGACCGCACCCCCCCCCCTGAGAACTTTGGCGCCATCCCAAAGGCAATGCCTTTAATGACATTTAAAGTGATAAACTACATATTTTGTCACTTAAACATATTTTAAAGATTAACAAATCACATGCATGCTTGTTTTGTTTTCATTTATTTTTTAGGCAAAATCATTTTTTTAATGAATCACTTTTTGTTAATATTTAGCGAAGCTGAACAATGACGTCCTTTCACAACACCAAGCTGGCAATAAACTCCCGGCTATCTCCCACGGGAAATCCTGCACTAATGCTGACTCACTCTAATTTGCTGTTGTAAACTCTGCAACAAAGCTCTCACACAAATCACACTTTTGATGACTTAACACTGAGACGGCACTAAGCACGCATGTGCCGCAAAAATCTGTAAAGTCGTCGTCACATTTACACAACTAAAAAAAGTCAACTTTTCAGACAGGCGGTTCTTGAAACCTTTTCCGAGTTGTTTATTCACATGTATGCACCTCAAAGAGCGAGGCTGCTTCTGTGGGACGGGAAGGGGAGGGTTCTCATGAGGAAATGACATGACATCAAAAAAGAAAATGTGGGACAAGGAAATAGACTGACAATATGATGATTATTCAGCCTTTATATCAATGCTGTGAACAGTACAACATAGTCACAGTGTGAAGGAAAGAGCAAAGCAGCAAAACATAAAACATAATGAAGCATGCCAGCCCACTTGAGGTGAATTTTCCTACTGTGTTTTCACATCGTAACATTTATGAAGGGGCTGGCAGGGAAAAGTGCAGTTTCAGGAGTTTTGAGCATACTGTATGTGAACAGAGAGAGTCTGTGAGTGTGAAAATTGGAAACTAGCCACTGTACATCAAGAAGCAGGGCTGCACCTCTGGGTTTTATCTATAAAGCCATGTGTACCAATAGTATACCTACAGACTAGTGCTGAAGTCAAGACCACACTCACCGAGACCAAAACATACCAGACCAGAGCGCTCCAAGACCGAGTCAAGACCAAGACCAAGGCAGGGCGAGACAGAGACAAGACCAAGACCATAAATATAACTGAAAATCATCATCTTGTGTTCAGCAGGCATGTCCCTCACTTAGACCGTAACACTGGGAAGGCTGCGGAAATCAAACTATATGAATTGAAGATATTAGTTCATTAATTATAAAGGGGCATTTTCCTTCTTATGACAGTGATGACGTGGGAAAATAGCCGATCAGTGGTGGTCTTGACGGGATTTGATTTAAAATCCAGAGTCTGCCCAGGCTGAGTAAAAATGCTTTTTAGTCCAAGACCAGACTGAGACCTTCAAAAAGTGGTCCCGAGACCAAGACTGATTTTGAATACTACAACTCTACAGACGTTTCATTCTCCCTCATTCACACACTCATTTGACCTGATCTGTCCTCTCAAGGTGTTGTCAAATTGTGTTGCACATCCATCTGACTGAGGAGTGGACTGAGATGTATTCACACCTTCCACTCAGGATCTAACATGTTTCAATGTCATGCTGCATCTGTTCAGGCAGGACGACTCTTACCAAAGCTTTTAAATTGAACACATGTAAAAGGCAGATGGACTTGTAAAGTGCTTTTGTAGACGTATGACTCCTCAAAGCACTACATGTCACATTCAACCGTTCACTCACAAACTGCCATGCACGTTGCGTGCACAGGATTAGCTGAGTAGAGCAGAAACCGCGAGAGACAATGCAGCGAACACCATGTAACACTGGTAAATAATGTGTCACTCTGCTATACTGTAGTTAATCTGCATCACTCTCTGCATTTTTACTCAGTCTTGTCTCGGTCTCAGGCTGGGCGGACTCCAGATTTTAAATAAAGACCGGTCAAGAACACCATTGACAGGCTATCTTTCCACGTCATTAACGTGATTAGAAGAAAATCGCCCTCTATAAAAGAACAATTAAAGAACAACTAACTCATTCATTATTTGATTTTTATCCCCCGATTACGTCCACAACTTTCCCTGTGTTGCTGTCTAAGTGAGTGACACGCCCCCTGCACTCAAGATGATGATTTTTAAGAGATATTTATGGTCTTGGTCTTGTCTCGGTCTCGGAGCACTCTGGTCTCGGTTAGTTTGGTCTTCACTACAACACTATAATATCCCTACAGAGAGAAGTGTCAGTGTTGAACAGTTGTGTGAATACATCCTGTCTGACTAGGGACCATATGTTTCCCCATGTGGCTGTAAACCACTGTGTCATTGTTGATCCAGTGGTTGTAATACAGCACAATAAAAGGGAAGACAAAGTGCAATACGAGTAGATAACGATCAAAAACGGTAAGAAGAAGACCAGTGTTTTGTTTTTTTGGTCCTTGATCGCCTCCTGCAGTACGCAACAGTCAAGTATTACTGATATACAGCCAAAACTACCACTGACACGTGAGTGCCACATAAAGGCTCACTCCACTGTGTTGTGTACAGAATGAAACTATTGGGCTCATGCATGAGAGTGTGTTTGTGTATGCATGTATTACCTCAACAGCGACTGTCCAGAATATAAGCTGCTGATCTGAATCCTGGAAGTAAGCCTTGACTTGTGGAGACATGCCGATCAGCGAACAGTTGGTGACCACAGCGATCACACTCATGGCCTCGAAGGCAAGCTGGACAGGGACACAAAGAGACGCAGAGGTCAGTGACTTTTTTATAAAGAGTTATTGATCCTTGATCTTCATCGAATGTCACTAATAATAAAAGAGTACAGATACGAGAAAGAGGATTTTGGACCTCTGGATGTTATTAACAGTGTACTCTGATGACATGTGCGTCATTTGTTTTATCTTAAGTTGTTCTATTACATTTAAAAGTTTGCTTAGGTCTGCACTTTTAAAGTCACTGATCATTATTTAAACCTTTGATTATGTGAAAAAAAAACAAATTAACTGCAACCTTTGTGCCTGTTTTATTTATATATAAATAAACACAATGTATTTGTGCCCTAATGAAGCGCTCAGTGAAGACATCCCTCATCCAAACGATGCCCCATAACCCACCCTATGGCCCTCAGTTGCCACCAAAACATCGACATCTTCAACAGACCCAGGCTGTGTTGATGCGAGCTCCAGGTAGTGACAATGTCGATGTGACCTCCCCTACCACATGGGTATCAGTGAAAACTCGTTTAATCCATAAAATTGGCCAGAGGAAGTCAACGTGCTCGTTTTTCTGTCTTCTCTGTCTCTTCTGTTCTTGCGCTGTCTTAATTGCACAATCATATCGTCAACACTTAGCAACAATTAGATTCCAATGTATTTTGAGAAGGTACTTTTAAAATCTAGACAGTGTGAAGGAGTTTGCTTGCAATTTGCATTAATAAGAAAAACAAAATAACCAATAATGGGCGCCTAGGACTTCTATTTTTATTGCTGTGGTATCGATGTCATTTAAATTTGACCAGGAACATATAATCCAAATAAATCTACTCTTCCCCTCTGTGATCCGTGATCACCTTGAAGGACCTCTTAATATGACAAATGTTTCCTTTAACTCCTCCTTCTTCCTTGTGCATCTTGCTTCCTTGCCTCCTTCACTCACGTCTCATCTTGGTCGGACTGAGTCACAGGTGCGGGAGGTTCATTCATTTAGAAACTACAAATTGAAAAAAACGGGACGAGACCTTTGTTTGTCTCACCTGCCAGACTCCTATATTTGCTGCTGGGTCAGAGAAGGGTCGTTTGAACACAGAGCACATCTTGAAGGCATCGGAGTAAACCTCTGTGATGTTGTTCAACACCACCAGGACGGCAGCCAGAGGGTAGACACAGGAGAACAGACTGACGTAACCAAACAGCAGGAACAGCTCCAAGTAATCATCGAATGTGCCCTGAGAGAAGAAACACACACACACACACACACACAAATGGAGACATGACACTCCTGTGTAAGTAAGAAAGTCTTGTTTGTTTGTCCTTTTTTCAGTGAAGAGACCCTCAGAACCCACCAGGTATGTGCTCATGTCGGCCTCCAGTCGGACCTGCTCGATCAGAGGCAGCTGTTTCTCGTCCAGAGTTTTTCTCTTCTGGACTTTGCGGGTCATCTTCTTGTTGCGTCTCCTCTGGAGCCAGTAGGGCAGAAAGGCCTCCATGAACTGATTCAAGATCTGACTGGTGATCAACAGAGTGGCCAGACTCTGGACAAAGGATGGAACGAGAGATGAAAAATAAAGCAAGGGAGAAGGTTGGTTACATGGAAAATGACAGTGAATAAGAGAAGAGAAAGTAAAAAAAAATCCACAAAGAAAGATAAGTAGGGATGGAGGAAGAGGGGTAATAGAATAATTCAGGTGCTTTTCCCTGCCCCCCTAATATTGTTTTTCCATAAATTACCTCACGTGTGTGTGTGTGTGTGTGTCTACACAAGAAAGTTTGAATGGCCAATCATGTGGGTGCAGGCTAAAGCAATATACAGAAACTATTCCAAAATATTTTTAACCTAAAAATAGGTTTAAAAAATATCTTGTATTGGTCCAACTATAAGAAGAGGTTGTTTTCCCTTAAGTACTTTGGAAATAATATAGCCTCCATATAGGGGGTGTGACCTGACCACTAGGCCAGTGGTTCTCAAACATTTCACAATGAGTACTACCACATCAAATATTTGTACTCTCTAAATACCACCATTATGGCCAACATTGAAATACAGTAGCATAGGGCTATTTATCTACATATACAGTTTACACAGGAGGCCATTTTATTCCTGATATGCATATTATTTATTATTGACCGCACATCACGCACTGCAGGGGGGGTTGCTGTATATTCAGGGTCGCCTTTGGACCAATAAGGTTCATGTATTACAAAACTTCATATCTTAGCAAAGAGATTTGTCAAATGTGACTATACCTAAATTAAGCCCCATGCACCTGACAAGTCCAGATAAACACTTTTTTTTTCAATACATTTAAAGCAAAGAAAAAGGCCTAAATTGCTTGTATTGAGTTTTTTGAAAAGTTGCCAATGCAGCAAGCAAAAAGTACTTGTTGCGTGTTTTTTAAGCTTCTTGAAATAATAATAATAATAATAATAATCCTACCTTCAAAGGCCTTCTTTTTGCTGGTAATGTCTTGAAACAGGATGTGTATCTAGACTTGTCAGGAGTACAGGATGTCGCTTCTATTCAGTGGAATTACTTTGCTAAGATATGTGTTTTTGCAGTGTATACGGGGGCAAAGACTTTAACAGAATACATAAATTCTGCATTTTTTTGAATAAGTGTGGGAAATCAAACAGGCCTACCTGTCTGAGCAACGCCATGTCATGCATGACAAAGGCGATGTAGAACAGCGAGGCGAAACAGTTGAAGAAGTTGAACTGTGGGTAAAAAAATAGAGACAAGTAATGATGCATGACTTGAAACGCTTCACTGATCATTGAAGGGTGAGATTGTTGATGTAACAGAAACATTTAAATGACATGTATACTCACTACTAAAACTTTAAGGACCAAATGATTCTGATATGAAGACTCCAGCCTGTGGTTCTCTAAAAACACACAGAGGAGAGAACAGATGAGGAGGATATTACCAATGTAGCTGCAGCGTTTTCCATTCTAACCACATTTTATAAAATACATTCAAGTCTACAGTCCATCACGAGCAACCTGCATTCAACTCTGTATTCATGTAGAGTTGGAATAATCAGAAAATTCTGACTCCTCAAGGCAGTCCTCAAGGCCCCTTACCAAGTCCAGTTGCCTTTTTTTCATCAAGACTTGAGCAAAGTGTTTTAGAGAGGTTTTGACACAATCAAAGTCATTGAAGATGTTTAGGGGTGGCTGTGTCTCAGTTGGTAGAGTCGGTTGTCTCTCATCAGGAAGGTTGAGGGTTCAATCCCCAGCTCCTGAAGCCACATGTCGGATGTGTGCCTGGGCAAGTCACTTAACCCCGAACTGTTCCCGCTGCTTCGTCGGTGGGGTATGAGTGTTCATGAATGGGATAAGTTACTTCTAATGGACACTTCAGCCTCTACCATCAATGTGTGAATGTGTAGCTGTGACATGTGGTTTAAAAGTGCTTTGAGTAGTCAGAAGGCTAGAAAAGGGCTGTACAAGCTCAAGTCCATAATCATCCTGTCAGACAGAACAGCAAACTGTGTTTCTTTAGAATTAAGAGTTTTAGTTGATCATTCTATTGTTAACATTAAAAAAAATCTTCTGAGAGAGAGAAGGGGCAGAGGTAATGCAGACGAGCCAGAGGAAGTCTACGCATAGGGGCGGAGAAACAAAAACATCACTTGTTGGTTGGTCCTAATGTAAGTCAGTTCATCAGTGTGAAGTGTGTGAACAACACTGCTGACTACAGTCTCTATAAACAGATTGTTGCTGACTCACATTAACAGCTCCAGCTTCTTTAGTGCTCACTGATAAGCACACATCTGCTCGTCGCATGAATAAAACAAATGTATGTATATATATATAAATAAAGATAGCAGGTCCAACTTTTCTGTTTTACAATCGTTTCTTTCAGCTCACTGTTGAACAGCCACATCTTTTAATCCCCACACCTCCAGTGTGTAGCACAGTTCTGTTGTAGAAATATAGTACCTCTGAGACCCCCGACAGTGTCCTAAAGTTAGATGTTTTCTCAGACTTGTTTTCACAGGAAGAGTAGTTCTCATCGTGACTGGTAAAATGACTGAGATGTATAAATGACAAACACTTGCTCTATGGGCTGAAACTTTCAAGCATGTTACATGTTGTCTTTATCAATCAGGTAGTGTGTTAGTACTTTAAATCGGTATTGGTTTCAAGACCGGTCTCGAGGCCACTTTTTGAAGGTCTCGGAATCTAAAGCATTTTCAACCGGCTTTGTCTCGTTCTCAGACTGGGCAGACCACGGATTTTTAAATCAAGAGTGGTCAAGACAACCTCTGATAGGCTACTTTCCAAGTCATTACCGTGATTCAATTAAAATGCCTTTTTCTAAAAGAATGAATAACTTCAATTGATTTGTAGTTGGATTTGTATCCCCCGGTTACGACCACAACCTTCCCGGTGTTATGGTGACACACTTCCTGAACACAAGATGATGGTTTATCAGTGATATTTATGGTCTTGGTCTTGTCTCGGTCTTTCCCCTGTCTTGGTCTTGGTCTCGACTAGGTGTCTATCTGTAGATGTCCTGGTCTTGGTCTCGACTCTGTCTCGGAGCACTCTGGTCTTATGTCTTGGTCTCCGTTAGTGTGGTCTTGACTACAAACCTACAATCAAGTTACGTCACTGCAGGTATGTTTTTCTTTTGACAGGTGATTGGACTCATTACTACAGTCACACTCACCACACAGCTTTAGTCAAATCCAGGTTTACTTAGCATTCACACCCTGAAGCTCACTGTAGATGGCATTAAGAGGATGAAGGTTTACTCTACAGGTCCTGTAAAGCAGGTTTTTACATTGAGTAGAGCACTTCACAGTTTGAGGGTAGTTTGAGCTGGAGGCTTAAAAAGTCACCAGATGTAAATTCAAATATTTAGAGTTGTCTCTGCCAAACAGGTACAACGAAAGTTACATAATTTACAAGATAATCCAGGATACATCAGTCAAGCACAGACCGTGTATTCACACGTTGACCTGTAAAAAAGTCGAATGACTTCAAAATATATATGTCATTGGAAAGCAATCATTCCCATTCCCACTAAGTTTGATTGCCACATTTGATATCGATATAAAAAACTGTGACTAACACAGTGTCTGTTGGGGAGAGGTTGCTTTATTCTTTATTTTCTTTTTGGTACCGCTTGTTTACAATCTCTGTTAATATAATTATCGATAGTATCAGAAAGTCCTGAACTACTACTTTAATACTGCTTTAAAAGAATGTTTTATACCAAAGCTGCCACGTGCAATTTTGAGAGTGCTCTCTACACTACATTGGCAACCTTTCCAAATGTAGTCAGTGTGGAGTATTTTGCCTGAAATCTTTGGTACTGTAATTAAAAGCTAGAATTTACCACAGACTGTAAGTAGTAGTGGTCGAAGCCTGAGTGATGTCACCCGTTGGTTACTGCAGAGGGCTTAGGAAGCTTGACGATGGCGGTTGCCATGCTTGCAGTGCTGTCTCAACCTAACTTTGAGTCAACCTAACTACAAGCAAAGAGCTGGAGCTGAGGTGAGTTGTAAGCCTCCTGATAAACACCGCCGTCGGTGAGGGCTGATTGCTCGGCATTCATTCAAACATCTCCACCTTTGACCCTCTCATTGAGATTAAATATTGCATTGATGCTGGTCTGCAACTTAACATCGTTTTCATCATTTTCAACAAATCATTGATATTTATGAATGTATATCGTTGTTATCTTAAACTTTCACATCTAGCAATGGAAGGCATGACAATCAAAATCAAGGACTTAAGGGTGACAAGTTCAAATAGTTTTCTTCTAAAACCCTCTTAACCCCAAAAAAAGTTGGGATGTTGGGTAAAATGAAACATGAAATCCTACATGAAGCAAGGATTTTAGAACGTTCCACTCTCATCATCACGCTTACAGAGTGTTGTCAGAAGACGAAGTGATGCAACAGAAGGGTAAACATGAGCCTGTCCCAACTTTCTGCGAAACATGTAGCTGGCATCAAATTCAAAATGAGCACACAATTTCCAAAAACAGAAAAATGTCTCCGTTTCAGCTTTGGATATGATATGTTGTCTTTGTGCTATTTTCACTCCGATATGTGAGGTTTCATCACGTTCTGTTTTCATTTTCATTTTAACCCATCATCCCAACTTTTTTTTGGTAAAGGGGGTTCTAGTAGAAAACTAGACCAGTTCGACCGAGACATGGCACAATAAATTAAGCGGCATCTGCCAGCAGGGGGCCAGCGCCATGTACCACTCATACTGTATTTTACTCCAGAATCGCCAATCTTCCACCACCATAATTCAGATGTACATTAGTCCCAGTGTACTTGCTTTACTGCCTTAAATGTGTACTTCATTTCTTTGTTGACAACGTGAGTAAACATATTAAATATGTTTATATTGTCCTTTTTTTCATGTAGGCTATGTTGAACGTCTAATTGTCTGGTATCTCTGTGATGACTGTAAAGTCATTTCATATACATTCCATTTCCAATGATTCAGCACCAATCTCACCAAAGAAACCTGAACTTTATGATGAAGAAATTCCATCACTTGATAACATTTGAATACCTTGAAGATTAATCCCAAAGCTGTTTTTGAGACTGTGTTTGTCTTCATGCATAGGTTCTTATGATATAACAATCACTGCTACTCACCCCACTCGGTGAGGAACTCAGCAGCGTATCTGTAGATGAGGTTCAGAATCTCGATGACCACGGCGTAGATGATGCTGGGGATGTACAAGAGAACTTCGGTCCAGAATGTGGGCTCCTCAGCGTGGACCGACAGCGCCCACCCCTCCATCAGAAAGTAGATCATCATGATGTAGAGGGACACATAGAGGCAGAGCAGGACGAAGGGCACCGACACAAGGTAGACTCTCAGCTGCCTCTTGACGTTGGGGTAGACCGGCTCCTCGCGGCCCGTCACAGGGTTGAACCCTAGGACGCCGTGGAAACCGGGCCGAGGCTCTTCAAAGGCCTTCTTCCTGCTCAGCGTGCCCCATCGGTAGGCTAGTGAGGCGCTGCAACGCTTCCAAAACTGGAGAAGGGAAAGATTCAAGTACTCAAATAGAGTTTTTATTTTGGTATGATACCGTATATCATACTCCTTTCCTGCACTATTTGTTAGAAACTGATTACACTCCATAACTTATGATGCTCTAAAAACAAAATTTGAAATCATTTGCTCGTCCTGTGCAGATCGCCATGACGATTATTTGGAGGACTGAAAACATCTCCCTCCACTCAATATATGAGCAGTCTGTTCTTAGGAAAGCATAGAGTGTAAAGCTTCTAGAGCTGCCTGTCAGTGCCCGACAGATGTTCATGTATAAGATAATCTTGATATTGATATAAAACCCAGAGGCCTCTACAGATAAATTCTTCATAATGGGTCATGGGTCAAACTTTGTTTTACTCGTGTTTTGTAAGAATTGGAAGCAGGTCGAGAAACCGTTCATACCTCCAGGATAACAGTGCACCACACCAAGTTGAATGCAGCAAAGATGACATATTTATCGTAGTCCTCCCAGTCGAACAGGTAGTAAGGCACTCCGATGAGAGCCATAGGCATCAGGGCAAAGGTGAAGTACTCCAGGAAGCCAAAGTAGAGGGCCTGACCCTCCCCGTAGTAGTGTCGGATTTCATCTGGTGGTGAAAGTGGAGAAGGAAGTAGTGGGTAGATGATGCATACATGGAAACTTTATTATACAACACCATTTCCCAAAAAGTTGGGACATTGTTTAAAATGCGAATGAAAACCGAATTTGGTTCAAACATTGTAATCCCATATTTAATTTGAATTAGCACAAAGACAACATGTCCAACAGAAAAAGACTGAAAACCCATGCTAGCAACATGTTTCAAAACAGGTTATGCACATTTTAGGCCTGCATGATATTAGCAAGTTTGTGTACTTTGTTCACTTTTCTATAACAAAAGTAAGTATGGTGAATCAAAATGAAAGAGTGCATGTTTGCTATAGTTCACAGACTTAATTAGTACTTCTTCTACTTACCTAACGGCTGCAGGGACAACTTCACCCTTTTGTACCAGGAGAACGAAAGTCTCTTGAGTTCCTCATTCTCATGGAGAGGGAAAATTTGGATCAGGATCCCTTTGGACTGCAGTCTGCGGACTAGAACGTAACAAAACATTTTGACTTACGTTTTTCTGCCATTAATAAACTTAATTTAAAGTTCAGCCGGGCGTTAACTTTCAGAACGTCGCATGATGGTCTGCCGTTACAATCCTTTTTTTAAAGCCCAAAAATAAATAAAAAAGTGTGGCACACAAACATCTCCCATGTCAAGTCCCATCACTCAGAGGTTGTCGACATACACAGTATAAAACATGGACGTAATCATAGTGACATCACTCATTGATCGCTGAAGCGGAGTATTCCCTGCTGTGCTTGACCAATGACGCAGACCCCTCCAAGTACGAAGCGCTCTCCTGAGACTTTTCCAAAAACTGACTTCAGCCTAGACACATGCAAAAAGGTGGAGGTGAGGCAGGCCTTTAGTTTCCTGTCAAACAGATACAACTCCCTCCAGTCAGTCAGATCAGCTGCGCCACTAATTATGGAAAACTTAAGTTATTTCCACCAACTTTTTGTTTTCTTAAACCAGGCTGTAAATATATTTTAATTAGGTGATCAAAATGGGCATTTAAACATGTTAAACATGTGTTAAACGGACTTCCAGTATAGGCAGCCTCAAGTGGACAGTCGACATTGGCTTCATTTTTAGCCCAGCTTGGTTCTCATCCAAAAATCATACAGCACCTACCACAATATGATGACATCATCAATATAGGTTCAACGTGATGAAGCATAAGATGGAAGTCTTAGCGTTCATCTTCAAAAAGACAGAAGGCGTCACTTTTTGAAATCTATATTTAAGATCAATTTGTACAGGATTATGCAAACTAAGACACTCCATGGCTGCATGTCCATTCTCATAGAGATATTCATACCATCCATGATGAATAAAAATATTGATCCAGTAGGGAGCTGGGTGAAGCTTTTACTGCTCGAGGTCTGAATTATTTGCAAGATGTCTCACTTAGTTTTGAGTGACATGAAAACATCCTCGCTGCATTTTCATCCCTTACTGTTGTTCGTCTGAACACTACCAACCGAGTAAACATGCAGCTTCATTTTTTAAAGACAAGGACAGGCAAACAATAGCTGGGAGCCAGCCATTGTGTTCAGTACAATTTCTATAGCAATAATCCCTATTGTCTAATACGGAATGACTAAATACAATCACATGAAAGCTCTATCATTTCATCTGCAGTTTTTCTTTTTGAGTGCATCATTTGTCCATAATGATTACATTCTTCTTTAACACGGTTTTTCAAACACAAGCGCTGAATAGAAGCACACTATCTCCGACTGCGACTTCATTTCTTCCTTATCTTACATTGGGAATATTTCTCTGCATTTGCATATTGATTGTTTCCATACTGCAGCCACAGAGAGAGAGAGAGAGAGAGAGAGAGAGACGGAGGTAGAGAGGCAGCGGTGGGGGAGACATGCTGTGTTCAGGCTGCTCCCAAAGAGAGGGGGAGGAAGAATCGTGCTGCTTTATTGTCTTGCAACTTCAGAATTTACCTACTACAAAATAAAAAAAAGTACCTTTGGAGGTAAACAACCAAATGTGACAAAACAGCTCATAAAATATTCAAACTTTCTGACAAGCTAAAAATGAAGAAAAAAAAATCATCTGCAACAGAGAGAGGGACTTTTGCATTAATTCATTTTAACCTCCGGTTAAATGTACTCCTGATTAGCTATTGTTCTTGTTAATTGGTTACTATTTGTATAATGCTTCCAATAATTAGCATGAGTAATTGGTGCCTATTCACTCAGCAACATTAGCTCTGGGGTCAGATATTAAAGTGATTCATTCAGAGCAGGATTCAACAACTATTTTCATTTTCAATTAATCTGTTAGTTAAACTGACAATGTATGGTTTGTTCTATAGTATGTCCAGGAAATGTGAAAAAATAGCTATTACAAATCAATAACTTTAAATTGCTTTTCCAAAAAACTGACCAAAACCGAAAGACGTTTAATATATAAAAAAGAGCAGAAAATCGTGGCCGTCTGAAGGACAGTTCTGTGGAATGTTTTACAATAATGTAGTAGGTGTAAAACGCTTCATATACCTTTGAGTCATTACATTTATTGGCCTGTTTTTATTTCTAAATGACTGAGTGAGAGGCGGATAAAGTCTTACCGATAGATTTCCCGGGATAGAGCTTGGCCGAGTCGTGTCCCGGTACATGCGTCTCATCTTTGGCTCTTAAAGTGTCCAGCTCGTGCTTGATGATGTGCTGACACTCGGCCATACTGAGGAAGCTGTCTCCGTCCCCTGGAGAGACAGAGAACATCGGACACAAACGTCAAACACAGTTTTCACATAAAAGGTGTGTTAGATAACACTTCATCAGCTCAGAGGTGGCAACAGCGTGGCCACCACAGTCCAGTCGAGGGCTGGACAATATGTCTACTTCTTAAAGACATATTGATAGATTTTTGAATGAGATAAAGTGTAATTAAATCAACTCTGTCTTTCCCTGATCTAGAGAAGCTTATTCATGCCTTTGTCTTTTCACGTTTGGACTACTATTTTTTTAAACAACTTTTAAAACACAACACGGTCTAGCCCCCCCCCCCCCTTACATTACAGAACTTTTAACCCCTTACGCTCCAAGCCGAGCTCTTAGATCATCAAGAGCACCTTTATTAGTCGTTCCTAGATCTAGGCTGGTTACCAAGGGTGACCAGGCATTTGCCATCAGAGCCCCTAAGCTCTGGAACTCCCCACCCGGAGAAATTAGGCTGGCAAACTCTGTTCCTATTTAAATCCTTGCTCAAAACACATTTTTATAAGAAGGCCTTTTTAACGATTGATTAGTAACTCATGTCTGCTTTAATTACATCCATTTTTATTCATATTTATTTTACTCCCAATGTTTATCCTGTGTATTTTGTGAAGCACTTTTAATGTATTTTTTTTATTTTGCTTGATTGTATGCATTCTGTAAAGCACTTTGTAACCTTGTTTAGATAAGTGCTATATAAATAAAGTTATTATTAATATTATTATTATATAATATTAAGACAATATAGTTCATAATGATATAGTTTATGTTTATGTTGAGGACTATTTCTCCTCTCACAGTCTGTTCCTCTTCACTCTGCTCCACCTCTCTCCCTCTCTGAACAGATTCAGGATAGGAACATATGTTTCCTTTGAACTTGGACGGGTTTAGACTTGAACTGACTTTGTTTTTTCTTGACAAAATTTTCTTCCTGCAATATAGAACATGTATCCCCATTCAGCTTAAAAACATATCAAAAAAGGAATTTTCATCCATATCACCCAGTCCTAGTCCAGTCAGTCAATTACAAAAAGTTCAGGACTGGCTCTAAGAGTGAAAGTTTTCTAAAGTTTCTTCAAATCTGTTTATGTTAACTTTTCAGCAAGTTCAATTCATGCACATTTCTGCACCCATGTATCAGCTGAACATTGATATCAGCCCTGCTGACAAACAGCGACCATCTGCACATCATGTGCCTTGCACCAATGTCAGAAGCCGAGGTGTATCTGTTGAGAAGAGGTGTTTTATCTGGCTGAACAAGTCACCCCCTCCGTTTATATCATAGTGAAGTTGATACTGTAAATGTGTCCAGCAATTCATGACATTGATATGAAGGTAAAAACTTGCATAGTGGGGGCGTCGTTAGCCTAGCCATCAGAGCTCTCGCCCCATGTACTGAGGCTTAATCCTTAAGAGGTATCCACTGTCCTATCTCTAAAAAATGTAAAAAGCAAACAAAGACCCCAGACCTGGCAGACACCGCCTTGTCCACAGGGGAAAATTCCTCCTAGCTTCATGCAGCCCCTCCTCCTGAACTCTCTACCTTCAAAGTTTTTGAAGTTGTGTTTGTTAGCGCAGGTGAAGCCTCTCATGGATCCATCTTTGTACTCCCTGAAGAGTCCAATTTCCTCAGCGCCAGCGAGCAGCCTCTGCCACGAAGCCCCGATCAGGAACATGTTGGGGTTTTCTTTCTCCTTGGCCACTCCGAGGCCCATCTGCTCCACCAGCAGCTCAGCACCTGGTGGGAAGCATTTGGATAAATAACAAGAAACATTGAGGCTGTAGAGAAGAAGATCTGCTTTGATTTTCCCCACCTCCATTCTGTTGTCTGTCTCTTATCCTGCTCAGCAGCCATGCAATGGTCTCCTGGTTGGTGTCAGGGGCCAGCTCCGCCACCACCAGAGGAGTAAACCTGGAGCCACTTCCGTCTACTGATGATTCCTGCAGCATCTTCTCCACTCACAGGACTCCTGTGCCAAAACAAGAAGGGAGAAATAAAAGCCAGAGAAAATGTCCTCAGAGGGAAAGACAGGGTTTTATTCAACAGCTGATATTTTTATGTTTACGGAGCACTTTTTTTATATTTCCTGGGTTCTTTGGTTGTATCTTCATGAAGAGACTGAGCAGGATGCATGGTTTTCAAAATTACTAGTTGTCTCTGAGTAAGAATTTTGCACATTACTGTATGTCTGGCTTTGCTATCAGGGAAAAGTTCACACTCAGTAAAACTGTCTGATAGGCTTACAGGAGCTGCTCGACCACAGTATGCACAGTACACCCAGCAACAGGCTGATTTTACATGTTTTATTGCTCAAACGATCTCATGTACGAGGTGGATGACTCTGTTCCACATCTATGAACTGTAGGCGAAGCAGCCTGGAGAACAGAGAGTCTACTGACAGAAACAGCTGATCGACCATCAGAGCCAACACACACACACACACAGAGAGAGAGAGAGAGAGAGAGAAAGGGAGGGGCCTTTTGAAGCAGGGACACGAACAACTAACAGAGGCTTGAGTTGAAAAGTATCGCTGTAACTAATCTGCAGAACTGAGGGTGAGGAAGGTTTCTGTGTGCTCGGTACTCACCCAGATCTGTGTCCGTGTGTCTCTGCTGCAGCCGGGAGGAGGAGGGGGGGGCCGGGAGCAGATCTGAGAGCGGTCAGATTAGATGGTTACCGACATGTCTGCGCAGCCTGACCGGAGCTGCACAGCGGTGAACTTTAGTTCAGTTACACGTCACGAAGCGGCGCAGTGAACTTCATCTGTCACACCCACCAACGTTACCGACAGTCCTCCTTTGTGGACGTCATGAATCAGTACCTACTCGAGCCCTCTTTGACTTAAACTTGCGACCCCTTTTTCCCTAAGTAGTAAAAAATAGCGATCGACGAGGGAGAGAAGTCTATTGAGCCTTATGATCCGAAATCTCGAGAACAAAGTTGAATTTTCAATATTAGTGGCATGATTTAAAAAAATAATAATAATCAGAGAAAAATTAAACGATAGGCTAGACCAGTGGTTCCCAAAGTGCAGGTCAGGGCCCCCTGGGGGGTCGCGAGAATTGTTCCAAAACATATTAAAATGAAAAACTACCTAAATTTACATATTTTAACCATTATTGTACAAAAAAATATATATATACAAAAATAAAGTATTTCAAGAGATGACTTATGTTCTACATCTAGCATTTCTTACAATTCATTTCTAAAATACTGTTTCAGTGTTGAGGCTGTTGTATTCTTTAGTGGTGTTCTAATCCCAGTGTTGAATAGACTTAAGTGTGCAACAGTAAATGTTTTAACCACCTCCACAGACAGTGGGGGTCCCCAGTCTCTAGCGCCCATTTTTGGGGGTTATGTGCTGAAAACTTTGTGAACACCTTTAATATACGACGATCAAGACGATATTTTTTGATGAATCTGCTAAAATAAATAGCCTATAAGAATTATAAATTTTGTTTTTCTTAAATTCAATGTTAGCTTATTTTCATCAACCAGATCTTCATCCTCTTCAATTCCTTTTCCATTGTATCCAGAAGTTGTTCCAAGTTGTCACCACAGCAGAGCAAATTTGTGTCATCAGCGAAAAGAAGGTTTTGACCGTTTGTGACACTTCACATATATCATTGATAAACAGAATGAATAGTAAAGGCCCCAAAACTGAGCCCTGGGGCACCCCACATGTAACCTGCAGCAGTTGTGAGTTATAGTTTTGTATTTCGACATATTATTTCCTTTTCTGTAGGTAGCTGGATAGCCATCATGCCAGTGTTATGCCTCTAATACCATATCTTTGTAGTTTTTTAATTAATAGCTCATGACATACAGTGTCAAAAGCTTTTTTTTAAGTCCAGAAATATCCATACCGCATATTCTTTGTTTTCTATTGCCTTAGTAACTTTTTCTATAAATTCTATTATTGCAAATGAAGTTGTTCTCTTTGCCCTAAAACCACATTGTTGCTCATACAGTACATTATGTTTAGTGATGAATTCATCCAGTCTTGTGTAAAATATTTTTTCCAGTATTTTTGAGAACTGTGGAAGCAATGAAATGGGTCTGTAGTTTGAGAGTACAGAGTATCTCCTGTGTTATGTATTGGTATGACTTTAGCTGTTTTCATTTTGTTAGATAGATAGATTTTACTGATAGAGAATTTCACAGCACACATTTTAATCAAATTCAGGAAGGCTATAAGCGAAAAGCTGAACTAAGTGATAAGATTTATTAGTTTGGCACTTCCTCATTTTAACAGACGGTGACAGTAATAAGCCCTGATTTGTTGCTTTTCATTCTGTGAATCACATTTTGCTGCTGTAAAAGGACAAATTTGGTCTGATTGGTCAACAGATTTTACATTAAATATTAAAAAGACTATCTTAATTTTAAATATTTTCAATAGGCCTACTAAAAAAATGTAATGGCTTGTTTTAATATATTTGTTAAAGCTCTTATATGTTGTTTCTTTCTTCATATTGACATGAAGTAGACTACTTTGAATTGCCTTCCTGCTGAAATGTGCTCGTAAACTTACCTTAGCAATAATAATAAGTCACACAATATAAAATATAAAAGTCGACAGTTAACTATGTCTTTCATCGTAATGTTATAAATAAAGCCATTTTGATTCTTTTAAGCAAACATTTTGAGTTTTGTCACATTGGTAATGACTCATTGGTAATGACTCAAGTGCTGGTGCTTTATTTACAATGTAACATTATAGTGCACACCGGAAGCTGTCAGCGCAAACCAAATAACCCTGTGTCTCTGGTGGTACACACAATATATTTGTAAAAAGATAGCAATCTTGTTATTTGGCTACTTACCAAAGCTCTCTCCTCTACTGGGGAGCAGCAATGTTTAGATACTTGACAGAAAAGCCACTTCCGCATTTCATCTCGTCCTGGAGCTGGGTGCGCTTGTTTTTGAGTTTCAGACGAGATGCGACAGGCGGGGACTGAAACTTCAAAGGATGCACCGCTCGACTGAGCTGCACTGAAATCAAAAATCAAAAATAAGAAGAAGAGCCCCTTCGATGACGTCAGAGTCCGTCAGTCCACGTGACTGGAGTAGTTTCTCAAAGGTGTTGTTGCAGTATGGCCGAGCAAGCGGCGACAGGGAACAGTGGGTAAGTAAACCCCGTATCCTACCTCACTCGCCGTTTTGATACAAGTGTGTCCAATTAAGGAAGCGGACTATTAATGTCAGAAAGCAGCTGTCGTGACGATAACGTCAGTGTGTGTGATTCATGAGTAGGATAACTCCGGATGACAGAGGCGTGTTGTTGTTGTCAAACATTAGACAAGTTACAGGTAGACAAGTTTCCAAGAAGCAGGCACACTACACTGAAGTTAGATAAATAAAGTACTTCCATGTCGTCTTTCTACACTGAGAGAAATGTGCTGTCATAAAGACTTTCTGTACCGAAACACTTCGACAGGAATATGACTTTTTTTTTTTTTTGTCAAATTACACTCGAAAGGTTAAACTAGTTTCTTCCATAGATAATTTGTCCAGATAAGATATGGTTTAGGCCGATATGTTGTTGTTAGAAACTACTAAATGTCATAAAGCAATGTGCTACATGTGTCACCTACTGACAGCTGTAATACAGAGCAGCGTTTGTTTCTGTCTGTCATCGTTATTCGCCTCCTTTAACTTCTTCTACCTTCTCTTTTCTGTTTCGGTTTGATTTGTCTGCAGGGCGGTGCAGAGGTTTCTGTCTGTTGTTGGTGCTGACAGTGTGGTCAGCAGTGTGTGGGGCTACGTGGACACCACAATAAAGTAAGTCTGGTTTCTCACCATCCTCTCATAGAAATATACATTGTAACATACATTGAACACAGGCTTACTATAGCAGTATTTATAACAGTATTCTATGACAATGACAAAACAAGAAACCTGCAGAGTGTCTGTCTGTCACCCATTGTGCAGAAATGTCATCCCAGCCTAAATGAATGTTTACAAGCAACACAGTAGAAAAACTATTACATGATTGAAACACAAAAATAATTTGAGCAAAAAGCTGTTTGTGATTTTGGATGTTTGGGGTCGCCAGAATTTTGTGAGGTCAAACCAAAAAAAGGTCGGGAACCACCGAGCTACTGTGGGCGCTGGGCGATATGAACCAAAAAAATCATATAAGCTTTTTTTTTTTTTTTTTTTTTTTTTTAGCTGAACGCCGATGCATGATATATATCTCAATATTTTTTTTTTATCTGTAAACAAATAACAAAAAAAGTCAAATCCACACGAGCCAAATGTCACACAGTCACTGTTATTAACAGCCAGCTGCACAAGGTCAACCTGTACACCTTATACCTTTAAATTAAATAAAATGCAATATACAAAAAATGTCCTGGTTAACAAAACAGCTGTGTTGTTGTTGTTGTTGTTGTGATTCAGGAGGTTTGTGAGGTTTGCTCAGAGAGGGAGAGAGGCGGAGATGAGTGAAGACAAACAGACTGTGTGAGAGGAGAAATAAGCCGAGTGGAAGAACATATAACCTCATTTTAACACAACATAAAATTCATTCAAATAAAGCATATTTTCTTACCCTATATTTCGTTAGATATATATATTTGTAATAAAATGTTATATACATGAAGATATTTCAAAAGGAGTAGACTACCTTTCCATCTTTTTTTTAATTGTATGTGGAGGGGGGGCGGTGGGGGTCGTCAGTTTTATACAATGGTAAAATAGGGGTCCCTTAAGAAAAAGATTTGGAACCACTGCCCTACACCACGCCGCATCAACAAAGCCTGTCTTTTCAATAAGGAGAGTTCCCTCTTAACAGCTGATGTAAAGGTCATCCCATGCTCTCATAGCACTCCAAATGCCAGTGTTTAATTAGCTTTTTACTTGAAACATATGCAGGTTTATTACTCTGTTTATGTCTCCCTGAGGTATAATGTCTTTTCTGTAGTTTAGTATGCTCATGTCGGGTTCTTCTGTCTGTGCAGGTGGTGCTGGATCCCTAACTGGCTGCCGTCATGGTGCCCCACCTCTCAGATTCAGCTACAGACTGCAGAGACAAAGATGCTGCGCTGTAAGCATCAGCTTTCTATTACTCTGACTTTCCTCATGTGACGTTCAGGAAGTGGGAGCGTTGTTAAACTAAAGATCCATAATGAGAACAAACACTGAGTTCAACAGATTTTTTAAATAGATGTAGGTAAATATAAATGTCTTAGTAGTGCAGTAGGAAGTATCCTCCTGCTGTGAGGTGTATGTGTAAACAACCATCTCAGGAGGATTTCAGGGGCAGCTTGCCCCAAATCTGTGCACTTTTTCAGGAGTGTATATGTTTCAAACATTTGTATTAGAAATAGCAATCGTAGACTCACACAGCATGGAATTAAGTAAGTAAAAGCCAGTGTAAGGTCATAATAAATGTACGTATGTGTTCATCTTTTCTTGGTTAGATAAATGTCCTCCTGCTTCAAGCTTCTCACTCACTGGGAATCTTTGCTTTTAAAATTGTAAACAAAGTCTGTCTGTGCGGCATGCTGTTAAATCAGCTGACACCGACCCGCTGCACTGGTCTCAGAGATGAAAAACAACTAAATAGAAATGATCAATTCTGTTCCTGATGGTCTTGTTTGCTTTTGTAGCTCATAAAGAGAAAGTATCATGAGGTTTCTCAGGCCTCTGACATGAAGAAAGAGATGGCTGACGAAACAATTGGTCCTGACTAATAATCAAAGGTTCAGGTTTTTTGAACACATTCATTTTTCCATGCGAGACAATTTCCGATACGAGAGGTTTTGAGTCGAGTCAAGTTTATTTATAAAAGGCGATTCAAAGTGCTTCACGGGACATTAAAAGAATCATGATAAAAGGAAACAGCATCCATTATCGTTACCACTTTTCTCGTTCAGAGTCGGAATGGGCCTGAGCCAATCAGCTTTCATTGGGGCAATAGGCGGGGTTACACCCTGAACTGTTCGCCAGTCAATCACAGGACTGACATAAAGAGACAGACAACCAGCCACACTCACACCTACGGGCAATTTAGAGTCACCAAATAACCTAACAAGCATGTCTTTGGACAGTGGGAGGAAGCCGGAGTACCCGGAGAGAGCCCATGCATGCACGGGGAGATCATACAAACTCCCACAGAGAGGCTCCTGAGGGACAGGGATTCAAACCAAAATATATCAATGTATGAGTCACTTGAGCTGAGAGGGAGGTTGTGCAGACCTTTTTAATTTTCCCTCACAGACTTTCACAAAACTATGATGACATTCCTTTATTGAACTTTCCATTCCTCACATTTTCTTGTCTTTCTCTTTTATTTTTTTGTGTTCAGGCGTCGACGGCACGTTCTCCAAACAGTTTGTCCCCATCTCAAACGCAAACCGGCTGTGGACCCTGACTATAGGCAGTGACCATGCCAAACACAGAACCCCCATAGTTCTGCTGCATGGGTTTGGAGGGGGCGTTGGTCTTTGGGCTCACAACCTGGACGCTCTCTCCCAGCGCGGACCCGTCTACGCCCTGGACCTGCTGGGCTTCGGACAGAGCAGCAGGCCTCAGTTCTCAGCAGACAGCCAGGAGGCAGAGGAGCAGTTTGTGGAGTCTATAGAGCAGTGGAGGGCTAAAACGGGTCTGGGGTCCATGATACTGCTGGGGCACAACCTGGGCGGATACCTGGCTGTGTCGTACTCTATCAAATATCCACACAGGTATGTGCACATTATGCACTTTGTCTTTCCTTACAGCTTATGGATGTGATGGGTTTTTATTATTCTTAGGTGCTGATCATGGTGCTGCTGTACCAAATGCCAAACGGCTGCAAATAAATGTTTTTACCGCTAGCCAGTTACTTACACTGAAAAAGTGTAATCATCAGCTACTTGAAAGTCCCCCATTTAATTTGAATCATCGCACAATGAATGTCGGGGTATGTTGGGTGACGAAGAATGTACCAGATGGACCCTGAACAGGGAAAGTGTAGGACACATTTGAAGGAGACTCTGAATTGAGCAGGCCTCAACATGCTGCAAATGTGCCCTTTGAAATATGCAGCCCCTGAATTGAGACGCAGCTTCAGTGTCATGTTTACAACACATTCAAGATGACCGACGAATCAACAGAGTATGACGCGATGATGACGATGTTTGCCTTTATATCAATGCAGTATTGTAACGCAAGTACCAATAAAAGTGTAGAAAAGAACATGCTGTCCGGACGAAGAGAGAATGAAGCTTGAAGAAGAAAAGAGAATGTAATGCAGGTCCACCGGTCGCTGCTTACAGATTCAGATTCAGATTCTTTATTGACCCACAGGGGGGAATGTGCTTTGCAGCAGGAGCACACAGAAGACAAGAAACACAAGGACAAAATCACCATAACACATAGATGAAAGCAAATTTAAAATAATCATACATCGGCTCACCACAACTTCTTGCAGACAGGAAAAAGTTGTGGTGAAAAATGTGTCGGTTTGCATTCAAACATGCATCTCAACCAGATCATTTGGTTTCATTTGAGGAGTGCAGAGCATGTTTAAAAGAGATGTAGTGGTCATGCATGATGGCAGTTCGTTTTTTTTAAAGAATTCAAATTAGAATATATCAGTTCAGATTGAAGTTGGAGGCAATCATGTACATATTTAAAACATAATTCCTGAGCAAGCAAAGAAAGAAGAAGAAACAAATGTGTCCACCACAGGTTGGTGGTGACCATAACAAAAGAGCAAAACGAGAGTCAACACTCGGGCGCAGATGGCCTGGCGGTTAGCTCGCACCCCATGTATGAAGGATGTGGTTCTCCAAGTAGGTGGCCTAGTTTTGAGTCTGGCCTCTGGCTCCTTACCCGCATGTCATTCTCCAATCTCTTTCTTTGGTTTCCTACTCCGCTGTCCTGTCCAAATGAGGCAAACAAAAACACATTTTTAAAGAGAAAATTAAAGAGAGCCAGATGCAGCTTTAATTCATCCGTTGGACAGAAAAAAACAAAACTTTGCATTAATGAGCGTACGTTTGCAAACAGCTTCAACATTTAAATGACAAGGTAAAGTGATGCGTCAATATTGTGTTAAAAACCGGTTTCTGCATCCCCCATGTGGCAAAAAAACTACATGACTGCAGGCTTAATGTGCTGAGGAAGGACATTTAGTATTCTTTATCCATTAGTCAAAAGAACTCTCTTAATGTCATGGTGTTTTGAATAATGATTGTCCCCTGTAAGTGTTAGCATGATTTTATGTTAAAATGTGTGCAGGATGCAGCTGCAGCAGTGTGCCTGTAAGGTGCAGGCAACGTGTGATAACAGCTGTGTCCTCAAAGCCTCTCTCCTCCCACCTCCCACCACACTATCTCTCCTCAACCATCTCCTACTGCTGCGTCTCCAGCTTTGAGCTTCCAGCGGGCGCCCAACTCTCGCCAAAGGACGTCTGATAAAATGTCCTCAATACCTTATCGGCCTCCTTCATCACTAATTCTAAAAAAAAAAATTATCTTGTCCCATTATTGTTATCTCATTGTTCCAACGGGCCTTTAAGTTTAAACACGGCATGCTGTTAATCAGAGACGTAGTGTGTGTCCGTCTTTTAGCTGAGCCGTGCTCGTTGTTTATGTTGTGGCCAGAGGGGAATGTTTATTAGTCAACATAGCAGATTACATAATTTTGGATGGTTGAAAATCATTGGGTTCTGTGTTTAATATCAGCCAGTGTGATGCAGTCAGCACAGCGTGTGGACAGTTTCATGTTGTCACCCAGGAGAAGGAGAACGATGATGAATTTGCCTTAACATAGAAAATGTGAACTTACTGGTTTTGCAATGTATCCCAATTCTGCTTCATGTTGTCCCATGGTTCCAGTTTGGGGACGTTTAGACTCCAAAAGCAGTCGATTAAGTTAATATGAAGATGTTGCTTTGGCTGAAATAATTATCGTAGTAATCAGTTGTGTAGTGCTGCCTAAAGAAGTGGGTATACTCTTTGTTTGTATTTGTTCCCCCAAATTTTTGTTTTTAAGTGTTCTGTCCAGCAGAGGATAAAAAACATTTGATATTAACAGGGACATTTAAGACAACATATGCATATTTAGTGAATGTGTATTAGCCAATTAGAGACAGAGTAGGGACAAGGAAGGGCCCTTCAACATCCTTGGAAAACAAATTGCTGCAAACTACTGAATATGGTCAATCAATGAATCACTTAGAAGTGGGTAAACTCTGTATACCTGTGTTCACCCTGCACTACACCACTGGTAGTAACACCTCTTGTGTATTGGTTTCATGTGGGACACATTTGTTTCTGCGAAAGAGAAAACGGTACTTTCACAGACACACAAAACTCTCGAAAGCTTCCTGAAATAATCGGGGTGAGCTGCAGGTGTGAACACTGGTAGCCACATATTTGAACCTGACTTTACCTGGTTATTTTCCTGCCAGCGTCCCAAAGAATTATCTGCGTCTATGGAGTCTATGTGAGAACACAGCAGGAAATGTACAAGTTTTGTTCAGGAAAATAAGCCGTGAGCGAGCAGGTTGGGCTTCATCATGATTTCTGTTTAGCAGTACGTTCCTCTCAGCTCTTCAGTTAATGGAATGAATATTTGTCGAACTACGTGCAGCATTGATATAAAGTCAGAAATTGTCATCACAGCTTCGGACTCTGTTGCTCTGTCCACTTCTGTGTCGTTCTTTTTACATCATGGAAACTCCGCCCCCTCCAATCTGACAGGGAAAGTGTCCAGCTCTGAGGTGCGTGTGTGAGCCAGCAACTCCTGAAGTTTAGAGAAATTCTCAGAAGGACATGTGAAGACGGCGACTGTGACAGTCGTGCCTGTGGAGCATGTGCTGCTGTGTCCTTCAAAACCACAAACATCTGATGGAAATTCAGTCCTTCTTTCAGTTTTCAATTCTAGAGAGAAAAAGTGCCAAACATAAGCCTGTGTCAAACAACAACATGTCATTTCTTAACTTGGTTTTTGTCTTTTTAAAGATGAATGCTTTTTTCTCAACCATAAAAAGTGTTGCAAGGCAAAACTCATTTAGAGTAGTAATGTTGAGTCATATTTGTGTGTCAGTTTATTACGTTTCACTTGAATAAATCAGATAGGAGGTGAATTTGTATTTATTGATTTACTTTTTATTTGTTTCTGGCCCACAGAGTTAAGCTCATACTGCTGGTGGAGCCCTGGGGATTCCCTAAGCGACCCGACACAGAAGAGGCCGACCGTCCCATCCCCGTGTGGATCAAAGCCCTGGGGGCCATGTTCAGTCCCTTCAACCCCCTGGCTGGCCTGAGATTGGTCGGACCGCTCGGTAAGACTCCGCCCATCACTCTTGCATTGAGAATGATTACTGGTGATTCCTTTTGTGTCTGTTGTTACTAGTTAAGAAGTAAAAACAAAGACGTTTATGGCTCCAGTCTTGGCGTTGACATCAGAGCATCCCTCCTCTCTGCAGGTCCCACCCTGGTTCAGACTCTGAGACCCGACTTCAAGAAGAAGTTCTCCTCCATGTTCACTGATAACACTGTATCTGAGTACATCTACCACCTGAACGTGCAAACCCCCAGGTCAGTCTCTGTTTCCCTGTCCAGCTTCCTGACTGCTGATTGGGTTCAGATTTGTTAGAATCATTTAGTTTTCATTTGAGAGGTCTAACTGTCCCCTGAATTTTCTTAAGGGCTTCTTTGACAACGTTGTTCTTCTGTTGCAGTGGGGAAACAGCTTTTAAGAATATGTGCGTCCCCTACGGCTGGGCCAAAAGGCCGATGCTGCAGAGGATGGACAAGCTTCATCCAGACATCCCCCTCACCATCATCTACGGCTCGCGCTCCAGCATAGACAGCAACTCAGGCAGCACCATCAAAGAGATGAGGCCCAGCTCCCAAGTGGAGATCATAGTAGGTTCTTTATTTTGTCTTTCTTAGGGCTGAATCTAACTCTAACGCTTCTTTACCTGTCCGTCACTTGTGCCTGTAAAGCCGTTTTCACACATGCACTCTGGATAATATCTAGATATTTACTGGAGGACTTCTCCAGAGATTCTCCCGACCTAGCCGTTCACATATGCTCCTCACAGCGGGGCACTTTCCCTGTCAGAGGGGAGGGGGGGCCGGGGGTCGGAGGGATTTCCTGAGGTAAGACGTGATGTAAATAAACAACTCGGAAGTAGTGGCCAAAGCAACAGAGTCCGCTACACGATGTTATAATGAGAATATTTGTCTTTATATCAATGCTATGTGTAATCCAATGGAATGACAACATCCACAAAAGAGTGGAGAACAACATACTGACGGGTAAAGTCTGCGCTAAAAATGCGGCTGTTTGCGTTCGCACATAGCCTGAAGAACCTCCGACTAGCCAAATCTTTCAGGAGATTTCGGTATGTGTGAAAAGGGTTTAAAACACTCGCTTTTCACACATTCAACGCAGCGGACTGATCTTTTAATGAAAGCTGTTGTGCTTTTAAATCGAACTTTGAAAGGACAGTTTTAGGTGGAAAAGTCACCGATTGTTGCTTTAACTCAGCAGTGTAAAAAGGACTCTAACCTGGGGGGTGGGAATGGTTTATATCGGCTGCTTCGTTAACTGTATGTGTCTCTGTGATGGGCTGAATACAGTTTGTATTACTGTAACTGCAAGGCTTCTCTCTGTGGCATTACAAACTTAACATTACAATTCCAACAGTGAAACAGAAAACTCTGACTTTAGGCTCGACAGACCTGGCAAACCTGATAATCTCCCTTCATTTTATCCCCCCTGGAATCAGTTCTTCAACACTCTTAAAGTCGTGTTGGCGGCAGCACTCCTCAATACATTCAACATGGCAGGTAGTGTAGTAGGTAACTGTTGCATACATACAAGGCTTTATCTGATACACCATATTTTATTCTAGCTTGATCTTTTTTTAACTTTCATGTCAAAATGTATGCCCAGCTTTGGGTGCCAGTTGGCCTCGTGGTTCGGTCACACACAGGCCCTTTGTACAGAGGCGCTATGGGGTGCTAATGAGTTACAGAATCTGGCAAACTTGCCTGTACCCATTTCACATTTGAGGCTGTAGTAGAGTCATTTGTGATACCTGTGTCTGCATCGGAGCTGTGGGTATCTCTTCATTGGTGCATGTCCACAGGATCCTGTTTGTGAATGTCTGTGTATTTCAGCTTGTGTGCGTAGCATGTTCAAAAACAGAGTGTAAAATTCAATTTCCCCTTGCAGGATTAATAAAGTATTTCTTACTACAAGTTTTGTGTTCGTGTAAAAAGCCTACAAAAAAAATTGTATTTTAGGGCTTTTTATGCCTTGATCTGAGAGATAGATAGAGTCAGAAATTAGGGCAGAGAGAGAGTGGGGGAATGAAATGAAAAAAAGAGCAACAGGTCTTGTTAAAAGCTGCATTAATACATTCGTACATGGGGCGCACACACCGGTGCCCTCCAGTAAACATCTATTTTAAAAGATTTAATTCACTTCCTTTTTACAGTGATTGACCCGTTGATCACTGGGGGTTAGTCTGAACCGAGTGGTTGGATGTAGAGACGCAGTTCAGTTCTTTTCTTTCAGTTTTTCTTCTAAAACTGTTGTTAAAGTGGAGGGTGCATGTTGTTCAGCCAGCCACCTTAACGAAGAATTTCTTGGCGAAACAGTGATTAAAAAAAGTATTATACTAACACGGTCCTCTAGCAGCCGCAGGATTCAGTTCATATTGGAGATGTGCTCCAGCCTGATCTATGATAAGACAATAGTTGAAGAGATTTATTCAAATGAAACTTTTCTCTCCAACTTTGTTTAAAAAAAAAAAAAAAAAAAAAAGCAGTAAAGAAAGGAGACAGGAGAAAGTCGATACTCTCTTTTTATGGCCTCTCTTTGTCTATTGCCTCCTGGTTTAATCACCCACTTCCCTTCCTGTTTCTCCGTCTCCTGTTCTGCAGACGATCCGTGGAGCCGGGCACTATGTGTACGCCGACCAGCCCGAGGACTTCAACCGCAGAGTTTTGCAAGTGTGCCAAAAGTTGAACTGAACCCGAGTCCGGGGTTCTGAACTCAAGAGAAAAAAAGGGGAGCAGGACTTACAGACATCACTTTAGCATGCAGCTCATGCAAGAATGAGAAGCACATAAAGACTTTGGAAAGAAGCAGAATTATGTGATTGTGGCTCATCCTGATACGCTGATGTTCACATGTTATGTCATCGCAGAGTCAGTGATTTTCCGTGTAACTCGGAGAATAAGGACTCTGGGCTGGCGACATCAATAAGCCCCCTTTTTAACGCGATTGAGTGATTTATTCTAACTTGATCAAATAGTGCCTGTGGGCCTGCGTCACACGCTCCTTTTACATTACAGCTGCAGCACGCACATAGAGTCGATGGTACTGCAGCCTCTTCAACACTTGATTGAAGCATTCGTTATACTGGCTTTTCTCACAATCGCCTCTCTCAAATGCAGTCAAGAAAAGAGGTATATTCAGATATTCTGCAGAACACACAACCACAAAGCCTCAGTGTTCTGTGAAAGTACAGCATCGTTCATATGCAGCCTGAGTTGAAGTAGCTCCAAATCAGCAACAAACGTGTGTTTTTTGCAAACTAGTTTGCTCTTTGGAATTAGCCTCAACCCAAATTCCTAAACATTTGGGACGTTGAGTAAGGCCCCATGTCCACCTAGCGTTATTTTTATGAGCACCAGCATCGTTTTAAAATAGTTTTCAATGAGGAGAGAACAGTTGCAGCAGAAAGCGGTTGCCTGGAGTAAAAGCGCATCACCCAGCGTCTTTTCCCCCCCCGAGAGCTGTTTACGTTAGCGGCGCTCTTTTCCAAATGTATCATGTTCCCTTTAGTTTTGCCATCTGCAGATCGTGGCATGTACCCAAATCCTCCTCGCTCCTATGTCTGATGATCTAAATAAAAAAAAAAACATGCAGTAAAAAGTGAAAGAGCTGTGTCGGTCATACAGCGACAGGACAGACGTGCAGCGCTTTTCTTTCTTTTCTCAGCGCACAAACGCTTCATGCTAGCGCTCCCTAAAGGCACAGCAAGAGCCCGGTAAAAAACATCAGGTGGGCCTTGAAGTATAGATAAAAAGACAATGTGATGATTTTCATAAGATTAAAACCCAACATTTGATTGAAATTAGCAAATAGGCAACATATGACATTTTCAATCAAATTGAAAATAGATTTTAAAGCATTCATTTTTCCCACTTGTGACATGTTTTTTTTTTTTGCTATTTTCAGTCAAGTATTAGACTTCAAAGTTTTGCAAATCCTTACATTCTGTTTCTTTTTTTACATCTTATTCGACGTCCCAGCATTTCTGGAATCAGGGTTGTATTTTCAGACATGCGACATTGCTATCATATTTAGTCTTTCTGTAACAGAGTCGGTGTGGCTGCAGTCAGAAGGTTTGGTAACAGTGTCATGTGTTGAGTATTTCCTGTGCTAAGCTGTTCTGTGGTTTTTTCATTTGGTTTCTGATACAGACAGGACGTGTACTCTTTAGGACATCACTGAATCAGCACCACGAGGCGGTTTTAAATTGATCTGCAGCCAATAATCAACTTTTACAGGCTGTCCTCTGTGCTTGTTGGTATTTTTCTGTTTTATTTGTTACTAGAAAGATTTCAGATGCATTCATTTAGAAAATGCTCCAACATCAGCTCTAGTCAAATCAGTGTGTGTTGGTGTGGGGGTCTAGGAGGCAAGCCATGTTGTTAAAAAAAAAAAACTGCTGACTCTATAAAGACAGTTTATACGAGCGTTTGGACCAACGAGTCTGTTGGGACCCTGACAAGCAAAATTCACTCTGTGCCCTCCAACCAGCATTCATCAACATTATGATAAATAATAACCTGACACCAGCGACTTTAAGTTTCATAGGAATATTGGAACGCTGCTCATGCAACTGCTCGTGGGGAGTGGGGGGGGGGGGGGGGGGGGGGGGGGCTACTGGCCAGGCGCCCAGTCTGCTTGACTGTTGCCAAGCGGCGCCTCTGGTTTGGACATATTTAAAACATACAAAGAGTATGAAGCAGATTTATTACATGTATGACAATCGCACCTGTCGATGGTTGTGTGATATAAACATCATCACCCATGCCCTCCTTCACAGTGACTGTTCAGGCGTCAAAATGCAGCTCACCCTGAACATTTCAGGAGTTTTGTGCATGTGTGAGAGTCAAACTATTGTCAATATCTAAAGCATATAAACTAATGATTTCATTCTTTGTAGAGGCCTGACATATATATTTATAGTTGCTTTTTTTAACAGTCTTTGTTTGACTCAAATACAATAGACTGTGTTCTTGTGTGACAGTGTGTCAGCACTATGTTGTGTCGTAGATTTTCTCCCGTGAAATGCTAATCAGTGCAGTATTATTACAACAATGAGCATTTCCATAAGATAAGACTTTGTTCATGTACATGTCAAGATTTGTGTCCCCTGTCCAGCAAAAGTACTAAAGACCTGAATAATGGAAAGCAAGTATTCATTCTGGTTGCAGTGTTCTCACTGGTCTAAAATGTTTTTGCGCCTGTGCTTATCACTAATGCACTTTAATGCAAGGGGGGCTGAAAGGGGAGTAGTTGAAATGATGAATCATAGTTCATTTTAATTTATTTTTTCATGTCCCGAGATCCAAATGATACTTTACAATTTGTTGTCCTCTTGGGTAAATTTGTCTTGGACTGCCATAAATAAATCCTTTGAAAGACTCTTCTTTAGCCTTGAAAAAACAATTTTCCCCAAAATGTTTTACAGGAAATAAATTTCAGAGCAATGCAGACCAAACATTTTTTCTGTTCTCTTTTTTTTTTTTTTTTTAGTGAAGCACACGCACGCAAAACCTTTTCTAACTAGTCCTCAGTTGAGCAGAGAAATGTTTTAAGGCTGGATGTAAGAAAACTGTGTTTTTTTAAAATGCCAATGTGGGTTTTATTTGTTTTTCTCTGGTACCAGTAGCTGTGGGGCAGCTTACTGAACTCTGAACATATCCACCTTTATCCTTTTTCTCTGCAAATGTACAACTGAATGTTTGTACAACACACAACCGAGCTGCATATGAAGAAGTGAGGATGATTCTGGAGCTTGTTCAACACTAAAAGTTAGGAGCTGCGTTGATTCTTAACATGTCTTTGTAAATATGTCTCCTGTAAGTAACTTTAGGAAAGATGATTCTACATCACTGTGTGTCCATTAAAACATGAACGGATTACTTTAAGAGCCGACCTGGTTCAGAACAAGGGTGCAAAGGAGTCCTGGACCAGACGGCGTCCCTGCAGATCCTTCAAAAGTAATTAGATTCTCATCTTTACGAGCTGGGAGCGTCTACATTACTAGACTACTACTAGACAGCAGATTTACAGAGAGAGACATATCGAGTTAGAGTATTTAAAGTGTTTGATGAACTTTGTGAATTTGCTTCTTTTATGTGACAATTCAACAATCGCAGAAGCATTTAGGGCGCTGGTATTATATACACATTCTACAAACAGAAGAGAGAAATGGAAGAAGATGTGGAAATGCACATCCAAGGGGATATGGTTTGATGAAAAATACAGGGAATAGTTAGATGGGGAAAACAATGTTAATGAGATGACTTGCAAGATATGAGAAAAACTTTTTTTTTCAACTTGCAACAATTGGACTCAAACCTTTTGAATCCCACATGAAAACCTAAAAGAACTGAGGGCAATGTGGTGTCTAAATGTCTAAATATTTCTTTGTTTGGGTCTTTAAAAGTCTTAGATTCTAATTTGTAATGTGTGCAGCCACCTTACCAAAGCTTTTGCTTTATGTAACTGTCAAACCATCATGTGGGAAAATCATACACGACTACAAATAGATGGAAGAAGTCGACAAAGATTTTAAAATATGACTACAACTATAAAGATGATCAGAGAGCACAAACAGCTCCAGAGAGATAACAGACTCAATCCAGAGGACACAAAGCATCAACAAAGAAATGCAAAAGCACCACAAAGATGAGCAAAGACACCAAATGTTTTGAACACACTGTCATCTTTTCACCGGGTTGGGGGAGCTTTAACGCTTTGTGTCTGTGGGCTCACTGTGTCATAATCCGCCTGTGCCTTAAAGTCGGTAGCCGGGGTATTTCAGTGTAATTAAAAAATAATCTACCTATTAAGAAAAACTGGTGGAAGCTGTTAAGCCTCTATAGGATCAATGCAATCTCATCCCTCTCTACCTCGTATAGTGCCATTTTAATATATACATATGTTGAGCCTGTTCCCTTTTTTCCATATTTTATTTCCCAACTTTTAACGCTCTGGTAAAATCTGTTCCTTTTTTATTTAAAGGAGGGACTTTAAAGAGGTTGTAGGATGAAAGTCACTTTGATGCATGACTGAATTGTTTGAGTGCTCTAAGCGCCGTGCCTGCACAGAAGTATTAATGTTGGATCTGAGTTGTCCCAGGGAAAAACTCTTTGTCTTTGTAGTTCTGTCAATTTCTTTGAATTAGTTGTTGACGCGCACAAAAAAATAAGTATTTCTCCCTCAGAATGTTCCCCCAGTGTGGCATCCCTCCTTATTTTAAATAACATAAATACAAATACATCTTTGAACAGAATGATTATGGTTTATTCTCGTCCCCGCCCTTCATCACACACGAGCAGGTGGAACGTGTGTTTGCATCATATGTCTAATCTGCCATGATTTAACCTCTTCCCTTATTTTGCTTTTCCATTTTAATACTGCCAGATGAATCAATATTTTTCCTCCAGCTCTCCTTCTTATCATTTCAGAGCTGTCAGCCCCGCTGCCACTGAGAGAAATGATTCCTGTGTGCTTGTGTATGTAGTTCTCCTCCTCTGCCACTAGAGGGCACTCATGTAAATGGGGAGGCTTTGTGGAAACGTCCTCCCCTCGTCTGTACTGATTTTCTTGCTTTTTTTCCCCCCCACATTTTTTATGCAGTTTGCAGAGAAAGCTGTCTGGATCTAACATGTTGCATGAAAATATGATTCCACTTTATCATCAGGGTATCTGAGGACAGCGGGGGAAGAAGTTCACTGCTCGGGAAGAGTCCGAGTTAGATTGATTAAGGATGTTTCCATCCTTAGATCAGGCCTCAACATTAACACGGATATCGATCGTCAAAGACATCCTATCTGTTTTTATTCCACCCGCTCTTAGATCGATACAGCGGAAATATGCAAACTCATGTGAAAGTATTTCCGAGTCATACGGAACCCGTGGGGACATTTTGTCCATGTCAGCTGTTAGGAGAATGATTGATATGGGTCTAATGAAGTCTCCTCTCTCTGGTGCAGTTAGCTGTTGATTAGCCTTGGAAACAGTAATTACCTTATTTACTTTATTCAGAAACCTTATAGGAAGTGTGCACTTTTTATAGGAATATTTCTCTATACAAGGTATAGACTCACATTATCTGGAAAAAGCTTCCCCAGCCACTAAGGCTGCAACACTGGAGCTTTGGCAGTTGCTCCATCAGTGGATTTTGTTGGATATCAAGCAATTAACTGGAAGCCCACCTCAGGGTACGTGTTTTAAAGCTACAGTAAAGCCATCTTTCCTCTGATATGACACCATTAAACACAACATGGCATGGTGGGCCCTGTGACTCAGTCCACTGATGGAAAGTATCCCACTGATGATTCACAGCATTTAATACTGGAGTTTTCAAACACTCATCCTGTCACAGTATGGAACAGGATGGAAGGTGGAGCCATTAAAGGAAACAACGTTTAAAGACTAAAATAGGAATGTTTTAGTCTTTGATGATCCCATATTATACTCATTTCACCTTCCATGCTCTCTAACTTACTATCAAGTACTGAGAAGGATATTGGGGGCAAACTCTTGTTAATGGCCTATAAGCTATAGACTATGGTCATGTAGAACACAATAAGCACTTAATAATGACTAATAATCAACTAGCATGCTAATAAGCAACTAGTTAAGGGTGAATATTGTGACCCTTATTTTTTACATTCCTGTAGTTGTGTTTATCACTT
>NC_089202.1:28645169-28715169 GCF_963930695.1 Labrus bergylta
TCGCCTGCCTTGCCTGTTGACAATACGATTGTATTGTTATAAATAAGTGACAAAGTGTTTTATAGAGTGTATGCACAACGTGCTGTTCTTAAGATCTCATCTATGGATGCATGATATTATTCCTGCACACAGGTGTGTGTTCTTGGTTTTATTAAACACACAGCTGCAGGTGAAGCTCCGAGACAGAAAACCTGCTGATACAGAATTTAAAGATAAAACACACTGTATGAATAATATATTCAGGAATATTTTTCCTGCAGTAAATCCTAATGGTTAATGACAAATACATATATATATATATATATATATATATATATATATATATATATATAAAAACACTCAAGCCTTTTTCAGACTGCAATTTCACAGCAACGCAGCAACGAAGCTCCGCCTTCATGACGTCTTTGAACATTCACATTGATTCTGCAATGGTGGAAAATTTCCCCATGTTATTCCCAACTCTCTCTCTCTCTCTCTCTCTCTCTGTCCCTCCCTAAAAAACTCCACTTTAGGGCGCGGTCACACTGGCCATCCGTTCCGTGCCTGAGCACGCTTCAACCCTAAAGTCCAGTCTACTCGTCCGCCTGTTTGTAAACTGAGCACGCTTCATAATAACATAAAGCGTGCATGTGTTGTATTGCGGTGTCATGTACAAGAGGTGATCGTGCTTTTAGGCACGGTTAGTCCTGTGCAGTGTGACCGCGGGCCGTGACGGCCAGCGTGGGAATGGCACAGCGGGGGGCCAATCGCGCTTGAGTACAGCACGGTACGAATGGCCGGTGTGACCGCGCCCTTAGAAACCAGTGGGTGACATCACTGTTACTTACGTCCATGTGTTACACATTCTTTGGTACAGTCTCTGTTATCTTCTCATTGTATTGCTGTTACTGAATATCACAGCGCCCCCTTGTGGTTCAGTGCTCTTTCCGTGTGAGTACGAGTCTGGATGTTGACCTCCTGACCCCCTCTGTGCTTTCAGGGGCTCGGCCATCGCCCGGATCATCGGGAGGAACGCCACGGCGCTGCAGCGTTTCGCCTCCACGGTGAAGATGTGGGTGTTCGAGGAGAACGTCGACGGCAGGAAGCTCACCGACATCATCAACACGGAGCATGAAAACGTCAAATACCTGCCGGGGTACAAGCTGCCTGAGAACGTGGTAAGAAGGAGGAGGAGAGGGCGGGGCTTAGGATGCTGTTTTTATGAACTTATTGTTCTCTAAGGGAGCGGTTCCAAACCTTTTTCCCTTTGAGCCTCCTCTACTTGTGTCTTGTTTTTGTCCCCTGCAGGTCGCCGTCCCGCGGCTGTGTGACGCGGCAGAGGGAGCCGACCTCCTCGTGTTCGTGGTTCCTCATCAGTTCATCAGGAAACTGTGTGACGAGATGTCGGGGTGCGTCTCCTCCAGAGCTCGAGGAATCACTCTCATCAAGGTAAGAACACCTCGCACGATCAAACAGCTCCTCGTTATCTTTTATAAATAATATTTTCTAATTATCACCATCACACTCTGTTCACACTTCAGGTACCTCCACCTCCACACTGTCACACACAGACACACAACTCTGAACACATGCAGGCGAGACTCGAGGTGTGATGTGTGTGTGTGTGTGTGTGTGTGTGTGTGTGTGTGTGTGTGTGCGCGTGTGTGTGTCAATCACATCTTTATCAGATATAACACTCGGCGACGTGTTAACTGAATAACAGTCGACCATCTTAAATCTTTCAGCTACTTATTCTTGGCTGTCAGCAGGATCATTTCACACAGTGATACTCTAAGTTTGTCAAAAGTTTTGATACTTTTCTTTACTATGTGTTTAAAACCATACAAGCTGTTGTTTTAATGATCAATAATATTGACAAAGCTTTGAAAAGAACTAAAGATCTTCAGTTATGTTTTTTTAGCAAAAAGAGGAACAGAAAATAAAATCATCGAGAGGCCAAAACGCCAACTAGATAAGGCTTGTTCCACAACAAAGGTGAATCTTTGTTGACTTCCACATGCAGACAGTTTGCCAGGCAGGTGCCAAACACTCATGGTTAGCTTGTGCTAGCGTGCGGTAGCTTGCAATGTCGGTTGGCCCGCCCCCCCCAACGGCCCCCCATTTTTGCCTTTATTGTAGGGATAGGATAGTGGATAGAGTCGGAAATCAGGGAAAGAAGTCATTTAAGGATACCTTTCCGATATAAAAGGACAGCTGTCATTAAAAGTAACACATGAAGATTCCTTCAAGTGTTTGTGTCGGCGTGTCCCCACCCCCCCAACACTGTAAACCTAGAGGAAACACTGTACACACTACGTCTGGCAGTAAGTTTGCGCTTCTTGGGGCGATGACACCAGGAGGCAGGGCTCGGTTTCAATGTTGTTTATAAGGTACTGCTTACTACTGACTCCACCTTTAACTTACAGCATCTGAGAACGCCACACTGTTGGTTGACTCTTTTCAGAAAAAGTTCCAGATTGAAGTCAGACCTTTTTTCTGTATTTAACTAAGGCATAAATTCTCAGATGCTCTAAATCTGAGAAGTGTAGGCTATTAGAAATGGATTTTGGGGGTCGGGGGGTTCTTCAGAATATTCTACCTGATTGGCCCTTTTCAACATTATGAACCTTAAAGTCGTCTTTTTAAAATTCTGCCAGAAGCCTCCACTGTTTGGAAACTGGGTGTCTCTTACATCTCTGAGAAAACGTACAAGATGCTGGGTCAGAAGAAGAAGCAGTGAAAATGAGTGTTTGCTCACTTGTCTTTCAGGGTATAGATGAGGGTCCTGAGGGTCTGAAACTGATCTCTGACATCATCAGGGAGAAGATGGGGATTGACGTCAGCGTCCTGATGGGAGCAAACATCGCCAACGAGGTGGCTGCTGAGAAGTTCTGTGAAACCACCATCGGTGAGAAGGACACACAAGGAAGCTTACATTCAAGAAATCTAATAATGAAACAATCCAAAAGAGTTTTTAACAGAATTGTCATCATATAAAACCCTTTTTTTGTCCATCAAAGAATCATGGCAAAGATACAAATTTACAGGGCACAGATTACCTAGCATTAAAGGTCACATATTCTCCTCCTTTTCAAAAAGTTTAAATAAGTCTCAGAGCTCCACAAAACATGTGTGTGAAGTTTCTTGTTCTAAATCCACTCTGATCCTGTATTTGATCATGTCTATAAACCCCTCTATTTCAGCCCTGCTCAGAACAGGCTGTTTCTGTGTCTGTACCTTTAAATATGTAAATGAGCTGTGTCTGACCACGCCCCCTTCTCTGGAAGGGCTTGGGTGTACTCGGTGCTTTCTTGCTCCATGTCCTATTGTTTACGGTGAGAAGGCAGACTCAGAGGGCAGAACAAACACCTAGCTGTGGGAGTGTCACCCACCTGGGGGAGGGGTTACTGCCCTTTGTGATGTCATGAAAGGAAAATCTCCAAAGCACACATTTTCCCCAAAAAAAAACAATCTTTAAAAACAAAGAAAGAAGAGGATGAGACAACCCAATGAGAGCCAACGAGAACAGACAACAGATGCACAGTAATATGGTGTGCGAGGTCAGGCTCCTCCCCCACCAGGAAGTACTGCAGAGTTATTTTATGGGTTTGGTGAAGAAACTTTAAAACGTTATCTCATCTGTTAATGATTTCTGTCCAAGTCAGTTAGATTCTTATGGGGTTTGTGAGACCCCCCTCAGAGCAGACAGGACATTTTGTGTCATAAACAGCAGTACAAATATTCAAAAAACAACATTTAGCAATAATGTAATAAAGTATAAAATCCTGATGTGGTGTGTTTGTGCAGGCAGCAGGGTGCTGGAGAACGGACTGCTGTTCAAAGAGCTGCTGCAGACTCCAAACTTCAGGATCACTGTGGTGGACGATGCAGACACAGTGGAGCTGTGTGGAGCTCTGAAGGTACACACACTACTACACACACACACACACACACACACACACACACATACATACATGAAGCCAAGGAAACTAACAGCACTATGTGTGTAGTATACGTCAATAAGGGTTGTTTGTTATCAGAGCATGAGAGGAGTAAAACAATTAAAATTCAGATTTATTTGGGGGCTTTTTTATGCCTTTATTTTAGAGGAAGGACGAGAGAGAGAGAGAGAGAGAGAGAGAGAGAGAGAGAGAGGAGAAACCTGACAAACCTGCAGCTCTATGGGAGAAAAGTAAAATGTTTTTTATAATGCAACAGAAACTATATCGATATAAAGAATACTGTCTTATCCTGTAGAGAGAGAGAGAGAGAGAATTGTGTGAACACAATATTGGAGATGCTTTTAAAAAATGGAGAGAGGTTAGAACGTAGAAAGGTGCAGACCGATGCAGAGCTGGATAAACACTGAAGCTTCAGAGTCCACCACATGGTGACCTGCGTGCACACTGACTCTAGGGAGGAGGGGGCGGGGGGAGACAGCTGTCTACAATGTTTTAAATTTGGACCACAGTACCAATCTTAAACGCTATAGGTGTCCGAGTTACATATTGCTCTTTTAAGACTAAACGAGGCAATCTCTCGAGCAGAGACAAAAGCCGATGGTATAAACGGTTTGATTTAAAAACAGGCGGAGTGTGGGAGAGCCGAACATGTGGACACAGACTGTTCAGAGTTCTTTTGGAGATGGGACTGAGAATACTGAGTCTCCCCTGAGCTACAGCTGAGACCTTAGGACAGCCAGAAGCATTTAGTCAGAGGATCACCTGAGTGTCCTTGTCAGAAGATGTGGTTTTAAAAGGTCAGACACATAAGTAGGAGCTTCTCGGTATGTCAGTAAAAGAATCTTAAAATCAATCCTCACACACACAGGGAGCCAGTGAAGAGAAGCTCATGTTTCTGTTCAGTGGTTAAAAGACGAGCTGCAGCGTTCTGAACGAGCGAAATCATGTCATGGAGGGAGCTCTGGCTTTTTGATCAAAGTGGAAATTGATCACTGGATCAGTGTCTCTGCTCTTCACCATCTTGGTTTTCTGGAGCAAGAGATGAACTTGTTTGGACGAGGGAAACAAGGGGTATGCAAATGAATTAATAAGGTAATAGTAGTGCTGCTTGATTTTGCCTTTTTGGGGGAAAAACGTAACTCCTCCCTCTCTCAGTTTATTGTTCTCGATGTGACGGTTTGTCCTCACCGTTTCTGTCAGAACATCGTCGCAGTGGGAGCCGGTTTCTGCGACGGGCTGAAGTGCGGGGATAACACCAAGGCGGCGGTGATCCGCCTGGGACTGATGGAGATGATCGCCTTCGCCAAACTCTTCTCCAAGAACGGCTCCGTGTCCACGGCGACCTTCCTGGAGAGCTGCGGCGTGGCCGACCTCATCACCACGTGTTACGGCGGCAGAAACCGACGAGTGGCCGAGGCCTTCTCGAAAACGGGGAAGGTGGGAACTGTTTCCACTCTGACTCTTTCAACTTTTAAGACATCATTCATAAATAAAACTCCTCTCTAATAAACCGTTTTTTTTACATTTCTCCGTCCGCCCGCCTGTGCTGCTCTCAGAGCATCGAGCAGCTGGAGAACGAGATGCTGAACGGTCAGAAGCTTCAGGGTCCGGCCACCTCAGCCGAGGTTTACCACATCCTCAAACAGAAGGGCCTGGTGGAAAAGTGAGAGAACTACACTCTGTCTTCATCTCTGCAGTCTTTTCATAACCATGGGAATCCTTTTTGATAATTCCAGCAGAACGCTACGATACTCTCATGCAGCCCTACGAGCTCGTACACCTATCTACTGATTCCCGAGGTTTTTTTATTGAATAGAAGACGCCACCCGTCTGATTTGTTTTCATGGTCAAATGTGAAAGTTAATGTCTGCAGGTGGATTACAGGAAAGATCAGGTTGTAGGACAGGGGGAGGGACTACTAACCTCCAATTTCCACACACTCTGTGCACGCCGCGGTCCGTCAGTGCTACTACGCTCTGCTCAAAGACAGAATATGACATAACCCCGGACAGGAAGTCAGAACAGGAAACGCACAGAGCATCCGGTCAATTTCAAAATAAAACACAATATACGGACTCCTGATCGTATTTTATCAACATTACGTCATAATTTGCACCGAACAAATAACAAATCATCGTCAGAAAGACAAAGCAACATGTTGTTTTTGCACGTTTTAAAAACCGTGGCGCTGAAGAAATATGTGGGAATTGGGAGCTAGACACTTTGCTAATTTGAAAAAGAGACACAAAGAAGTGATTAATAAAACACGATATCAGAATCAGATCCTGATTTTGACATCTCTGTGAGTCTCTATATAGAAGTGATGCAGACAGAGTGAATGACTAACTGTTTGACCGGCCACACATCACTCTGAAAATGATTTTATTGTATTGATTCACATGTATTTTTCAAGATTTTAAAGTGGGCGGGGCTTTGATGGATAAGGATTACTCAGACATGCTTCATCCTGCCTCTTATGTCTCGTCCTCCTCGTTGTCTGACTGTGTGCGTTCCTCTGTGCAGGTTCCCTCTCTTCACAGCCGTCTATCAGATCTGTTTCGAGGGGAGGCCGGTCCAAGAGATGATCTCCTGCCTGCAGAGCCACCCGGAGCACATGTGACACCTGGGACCCACAGAGAGTGGAGGTGGGGGGGTCAGCGTGAGGGATTCATGCACCAGTGTAACTTTGAAGTTTTGAATTCCACACATGGAGAGGTCTGTTTTTAAAACGTTGGGTCAGCTGGGTCTCAGATATTAACTAAAGGTGTGCCGTCTTCACACCTGACCGAGATCATGATCTGACCTCCCAAATGTTGAGTCCTTCTATCTATGAAAAAATGATGTTTTAACTTTATTTTTTGGAAATGTTCTCTCTTTATCTTCTCTGTTTTGTAAGACAGCAGCTTGTCCCCGAGTCTTTACAAGTCATGTAAGAAGGTTTTGTCAGTCACAGCACGGTCTTATCCTGCAGTTAAAGATTCATCAGTTTGTTTATATATCAACAGACAGAAGAGCAACTGAAACTCACAGCCATAACCAGCCTGACTGTGTCAAACTGATGGACTTTAACAGCAGCGTGCAGACGCGATATTCTCTGAAGATAAAGATATTTACTTGGAGTTTCACTATTTCATAACCTGACCAGAGTTGTTGTGATACCACAATGATAATCCTCTTTTTGCTTCCCGTAAACATGACACATGGGATATCAATCCTTTTTTTTTATACTAAAATTAAATTAATAGGTAACCAATTTTGGGTATATTCATGTTTTTAATGATCAAAAACTGCAGGCGACCTTCTGCCAACTGTCTAAATGGCACTAAGACATTGCCAATGTATTAGTGCAATACAGACAGTGTTTACATTTGTTCCCAAAATATAGGGTTTAGACTGGTTTTACATTAATCCTTGTCAAATGTCATCCATAATCCAGTTGAGATGAGCAGTAAATCTTAATGAACCTCAGCTGCTTTCTCTCTTTTTCACTCGTGGCAGCTCTTGTTTTAAAAATATTAATTATAATCTGAAGTTTTCTTAAAGGTCACATATTATGCTAAATGTTTTTATAACTCTAACATGTGTCTCTAGTCCGTCTATAAACCCCCCAATGATGAAAAAAGTCCATCCTCTCCATCTTTTGCCTGTTCCACTTTTCAGAATATGTGTGCTCAAACAGGCCGTTTGGAGAGTTTCCCTTCATGACATCACAAAGGGCAGTAGCCCCTCCCCCAGGTGGGTGACACTCCCACAGCTAGGTGTTTGTTCTGCCCTCTGAGTCTGCCTTCTCACCGTAAACAATAGGACATGGAGCGAGAAAGCACAGAGTACACCCAAGCCCTTCCAGAGAGGGGGCGTGGTCAGACACAGCTCATTTACATATTTAAAGGTACAGACACAGAAACAGCCTGTTCTAAGCAGGGCTGAAATAGAGGGGTTTATAGACATGATCAAATACAGGATCAGAGTGGATTTAGAACAAGAAACTTCACACACATGTTTTGAGGAGCTCTGAGACTTATTTAAACTGGATGAAAAGAAGTTTAATATGTGACCTTTAAAGATTTGTTACTTTTTGATACTATCAATCATTAAAAACCGAAATCTATCAAGTATCAACATTTTGACAACTTAACAAGTTTGTATTCATGTTTTCACTGACTCTCAGGTAAACATACAGTCATTAGTAATAACTGTGTTTATAAAGATGCTAACACTATATCCTTCAGTGCACATGTAGTTAATAAAAATGGCCTTTTTAACAGATTTAGGATGTCTTGAGTGGACCTGCGTTATCAAACCTGCCATCTGTAATCAATGCCTTTCAGAACACCAGCGTACATGTCGAACATATCGGGTTTGTAGCTGAGAGATTTTTCCTCAAACTGCAGAGAAGAACTGTGTGATTCTGTCCTTCAGTGTTCAAACAGGGACGCTCATAGCTCTTCAGATGTCACTGTTTGTTTAAAGTCCTGCTTTGAAGAGACACGATCTGCTGTGTGGTGGAAAGTTCCTGTTAAAAGGTTTTAGAAAGAACGTGTGTGTGTGTGTGTGTGTGCTCGTTCTCTGATTTATGTTAAAGGATCTCGTCTTGAATTCAGTTTAAGATTGTTATAGATAGGATCTGGTAGAAGCAGTTCAGTCATCAGGTGAAGAAGTTGAACTTGTTTTACCTTTTGCTTCATCGTATCGGGTCGTCGTCTGCCAATTCTCATTCCTCTGTTTCCTCCCTCCTCATCTCCTCGTCTCCTCCATCCTCCTGACTCTGATCTATAAAGTGATATCAGCCACCAGCTAGCAGGTTGTCTCATTTCCTAAAGAGCTATTTTACCAGTTATGAGAGGAGGTTTTGTAAGGAGCTGTAGGCGAGGATTCTCAGGTGTTTTAGACGTTTTTCCTGCACCTGTGATGGACAAAAAAGACCTGAAACAGCTTAAATAAACACACCATGTCTAGACAGAAAACCTGATGTGTTCATCAGAAATCCTCGCTCCAATCTGAGAGGTCACTACCCCCCTGAAAAAAAGGGAATTTTGGGGATGTGTGCTCCCGTTATCTAAACCCACCTGCAGTAAACAAACATTTCCTTCTTAAACTTTTTACATGCACACCACACAGACCTTGGACTGATGTCATCAGAGAGCATCTTTAGTGTTCACCTGTTAAACCTTCAGTGCTTATTATAGTATCTTAACAATCTGGTGTTTATTATATTCTAAGAGACTTAATAAAACTTCTCGTGTATGACTTGTGTCTCAGTTTTCTTCAAATTGGCAGCTTCAGTTCTTTCTGAGTAACGTCTTTACCTGTAGGTCCATCGCTCAGTGTTTAGTAATGTTCTTGTATTTAATCACACTTTAAACCTGTATATGTTTAGGGATATAAAATGTTTTTAAAAAAGCCCCGTTTCCACCAAGCGGTCCGGTTTGGTTCAGTCCTGATCTTGCTTGCATTTCCACCTCCAAGCGTTCCCTTACACATCACTAAATCACAGCGGAGTGACAAAGTGTAGACTGCCAAAAAATCCAACAAAGAAGAAGAATGTGACACAGTTAACAACGATTAATGATTCCTAGGAAAGTCTTCAACTCCGAAGCAAAAACCAAAATCAGCCTTGAAATGACTCTCTCCAAATCTGCGTCATATTTAAACATGCTGTGTTTTGTGTTTGTCCTTTATTAGCTGTCGCACAGGAAGTGAAGATTCTTTCGACCAACCGACTGATTGCAGTGTGTCTAGCTCCACCCTTCAGGGTCTGATCGGTACGCTTGGCAACCCAACAGAAGGGTGCCAAAAAAAGTAGGCCGATATTATCAGTTATTTTGGTAACCCTTCCCAACTTTTGACTGTGGAACGCCTTTAAATGTGTACCGTACCAAACCAAACTGAACCAGACTGCTTGGTGGAAATGGGGATTTATATTGTTGACAATGTCCAAGTGGTGATATCAAAAAGGACCAACACATGTAAACAGACTTTACAAGTTCACATGTGGTTCTAAGAGTCAAAGATCGTCATGATGGGATTCAAACTGATGCTACTTTACGCTGATCTCATTTTCTGAGTGGATTATCTTATGTTCATGTTTATCATTGCTAACTGTTTAAATAAATGCTAAAAATCTGCTTTTAAAGTGAGTTCATGTGTTGAATATCTTTTCAAGAATAAATAAATAAATGAACTTCACAGACTTATCATCGGGACGATTTAGAAGTGTATTCCTGTATCTCCTCGTGTTGCTCATATCTCTGCATTGATTGGTCTGGTGTGAAGATGTCAGAAGATCAGTATGGATTCTGACTCAAATTAAAATTCACCGTTTTACACGCACCTGCCTTTAAAAGAAATTCATCAACATAATTTAATAAAGTTTATTTAGCACAATTCAGCAACAAGGTGATTAAAAGTGCTTTACACCAGACATCAAGACGTCATGAAAAAGAAAGAAAGAAGCCATTAAAACCTTAAAAGAACAAAAAGAAAACAGCTAAAAAAATAAACTAAAATATATGACAGCAGTTAAAAAAAGAGTAAAGGTTACAGTGCAGTTATAGTAAAAAATAGTGATTAAAATAACAACATTAACATTGTAATTTTAACACTGCACCATAAGTTATACGTATGGAAGCCCATTTCCGCCAGTTAAAAAAATAAAAAGAGATAATAAAGTCATAATTATGAGATAGAAAGTCGAAATTATGAGATAATAAAGTCATTTATTATCATTATCTCATAATTCTGACTTTATTATCTCATAATTTCGACAAAGCCAAGTTTTCATTTTCATTTTTTTAACTGGCAGAAATGGGCTTCCATATATACGGCCATAATATTTAAGCTTAGGCCTATATGTTTTATCTGTTTTTTTTTTTTTTGATCTTTAAATTCTTATCTTCTTTGGGGTTTTAATGGGTTGTTTCTTTCCTTTGTCATTATACTTCACGTCTTGGGTAAAGCACTTTACACTTGCTTTGCCTTGACTTAAAGTCCCTGTAAAACAAAAAAATATATGTTTTTTAGTTTTTTATACAAAAGAAGAATGTATTATTAACCACCAGGCCAAATTTCAGCAACGAAAAAAAACGTATAAGTTTATAAAATTAAGCTTCAAAATCATGAAAAATGTAACGTCGCACGCCCCTCCAGCAGGTGGCGATAGAGCGCCTGAGAGCTGATCGACAGCCGCGATTAACCACCACAGAAGAAGAAGAAGAGGAAAGATAAGGTAAACAGCTAAGCTAACAGTTGTGCTGAGGTCAGACAGTCACCTGTATGTCTGCTGTCAGTGCTCAAATCAACCAGCACACTCACCTTTACCGAGTTACGAACTCTGGATGTGTCACATATGAAATGCTAACACTGTGATGCTAGCTGCAGGAGCTAACGGGAGCCATGTTTGTTGTTGTCATTGAGTAGAAGTCACACAAGTTAGCAAACGAAGCTAAGTTACGACATGCTTCAATAATAAACGTTCTTAAGTTGTTTTTGAGTTAGTTTGAAGGAAGCTTCATGAATCCTGAAGAAACCTTCTCTGTGCTGCAGACAGATTAATGTTAACAGTTTGTTTTAAATGTTTTTATGTCTCAGATCTGCTGATGGACCAAGTGATTTAAAATCTCCTCTTGATGACAATCAGCAGAAATGTCTGTGAACTGTCTCCTGAGACACACACTCAGGTATCACTGCTCACACACACACACACACACACACTCAGGTATCACTGCTCACACACACACACACACTCAGGTATCACTGCTCACACACACACACACTCAGGTATCACTGCTCACACACACACTCAGGTATCACTGCTCACACACACACACCATCAGGTATCACTGCTCACACACACCATCAGGTATCACTGCTCACACACACACTCAGGTATCACTGCTCACACACACACACACTCAGGTATCACTGCTCACACACACACACACACCATCAGGTATCACTGCTCACACACACACACCATCAGGTATCACTGCTCACACACACCATCAGGTATCACTGCTCACACACACACACCATCAGGTATCACTGCTCACACACACCATCAGGTATCACTGCTCACACTCACACACCATCAGGTATCACTGCTCACACACACCATCAGGTATCACTGCTCACACACACCATCAGGTATCACTGCTCACACACACCATCAGGTATCACTGCTCACACACACCATCAGGTATCACTGCTCACACACACCATCAGGTATCACTGCTCACACACACCATCAGGTATCACTGCTCACACACACACACACCATCAGGTATCACTGCTCACACACACACACACCATCAGGTATCACTGCTCACACACACCATCAGGTATCACTGCTCACACACACACACACCATCAGGTATCACTGCTCACACACACCATCAGGTATCACTGCTCACACACACACACCATCAGGTATCACTGCTCACACACACACACCATCAGGTATCACTGCTCACACACACACACCATCAGGTATCACTGCTCACACACACACACCATCAGGTATCACTGCTCACACACACCATCAGGTTTATTATACATCAGCAGGTGTTGAAAGAGAACAAGAACATCGTACTGAAGTTCAAACTTTAACTTGGATGATTAGAAATAAAATGACTGGTCTATAAATCTAAAAGTAAGCTTCACTTCCTCACATATCTCTCTTTTTCTTTGCAGGTTGAAGAGGAAACATGTAGCTGCACATTTCGTCCCTCACAGATCTCTGTCAGGAGCAGAAGCTGTCAACGCTCTCAGACCGTTTTATTTCGCCGTCCATCCGGACTTCTTCGGTCAACATCCCAGAGAACGGGTACGTCTCCAAACTTTAGACCGACACGATGTTCCTGCACAGTGGGGAAATGATGGACTCCGATATTTAGCACGACTCGGAATAAATATGAAAGAGAAAATGAAAAAACGTATTTTGTTCCTGCACGTTGCCTCTGTTCTGTTCTCTTAACGATTGCAACCTGTGTGAGCATATCTACTCTAGAGGGGGGGGGGGGGGTGACAGCTCTCTGTGATATTTGGAATGCAGTACCAATTTTAAACACTAGGTGTCGTTTTGCTCCTTAAAATTGTTCATATTTTATAAACTGAAGGACGATAATATAAATACACGTAGCAGTCGGAGAATAATCCCAGATCTAAAGTCTGGTTGGTTCTTTAGGGATTAAATCGTCGTAATGTAACGTGTAGATGCTGATGTTAGAAATGGTCTAAAGGATCGACAGAAGTCGAGAACTCTAGTCCTGAGAAGTCAAGAGTTTTAAAAAGTTTAATGTGTAGAATCCCTGAGTGAAGCTGCTGTGAGTCAACAAGACTACACCGACACATGCAGAGGTTTTCCAGGAAGTATAAACCACCCACTTCAACGTTTTGTTTTACAGGAAGTGAATGAGAATTCATTAAAGAGGTTAAATGGTTACCTTGACAACCTGCAGAAGCCCGGCTCTCGCTCTCTTCAGCCCATGAAGCTCACATTTTACGTCAGGGACACAGGGGACAGCAAGGACGAGCAGCCCGACCTCCTCCCCGCAGGTTTACACATTCTTTAAAAGTATCCGTCTGTAATATTTCTGAGATCTGTCTTTAGGGATCTAACCGTCCCTCCTGTGTCCTCAGGGTTCCGCTCGGTCAGTTTCACCCTGCAGACCAGCGACGTGTTGAGCACGGTGGTGAACGTGTTGAAGTCCTGCAGTCTGCCCGTGGAGCACATGAAGGGACTGAAGGGAGGTTCACAGACGGCTAAAGGGGCACCTGTGGCGGGTGTGCCTTTCTACAGACCCATCAGATGGGACAAGAGCTACTACAGCTTCACCGGCTTCAGGGACCCGGAGCAGGAGCTGCAGCAGGCCCGCAGGGTGGAGCCCACACTCAGGTCAGAGTCAGTTTTTAAAAACCTTTTCATAAAAATCTGTCAATGCCTCAGAACCACAGAGACACGGTTCATATTTCTGATACGCATGAAAAGACAGTGTTTTTTTTTTTTTTTAAGAAATGAGTTTTTGAGGGGGGGTGGCTTTTGGCCTTTACTTGATATGACAGCAGATGGAGTAGGAAACCAGGGAGAGAGAGAGAGTGGGGAATGACATTCGGGAAAGGAGCCACAGGTCAGAACCCGGGCCGTCCGCTTGAAGGACTGCATCCTCTGTACATGGGACGCGATCTAACCGCTAGGCCATCTGTCCCATACGACAGTCTTCCTAATAAGGTTATCAAAATGTATCAATACTTTTTGGGTCATTAAAAATGAGGTACCAAATATTTGGTGTTAAGAACTTCTGTTTTTGTTTTAGTGGATCCAAACAGGTATCTTGGTGTCGTGTCTAAATTTAAAATAAAGTCAGACAGATCCTCCGTCACACCGCTGACACTCACTGCAGAATGTAGACCTTAAAGTGAGGAATCATGTACAGTATGTTTATGTTGCCAACCGGGTTCAAACCTTAAAAGACTTGCAGAGGTAGACTTTGTTGTTGTTGTTGTTTTCACTGTTTTTAGATACACTATATAGAGTACAGACTATGGGACATATTTGTGAACTGATTTGCAAAATGAGAATAAAAGTTTTTGTCATGTTTTGATTAGACTTTATGACTTCATGTTGCATCACTCTGTTCAAAGCCACCAGACTCCATTGACAAAAACATGAATTTAACGTCACAAAACATAGCAGTTACTGATGAACCGCTGCCTTCATCAATTAGTTTATTTGTGTGTTTAACGATTATTGTGTTGGATGTGAACTTACTATTATAAAGACAAAAGTCAAAAATGACACAATGAAACTGATCGATTGAGGCAGCAGTAGATCAGTATCTGCTGTTTTCTGTCACATAAAATGACTGGTTTTGTCAATGGAGTCTGGTTGCTTTGGAGAGAGTGATGCAACAGCTGTTTTTGGTTTTGAAATATTCTTAATATTTACCATCATACCTTCTAGTGCACGAGCTTGGGACATGTTTGCATAAGACGACCCTTTAACTGTAGAGTGTTTAAAAGAGGACTCAAGTATGATCAAACTTTATCTATTTCCAATTTCTGAGCTGAGCAGCATGTGAGCTGCTGTGCTGGAAACCAGTGACGCTGAAAGATAACACATTAAAGTGCAGGTCTGTAATGTCGTCATGTTCACCTCTCCAGCTTTTGGCTGAGAAAAAACGAGCCCGAGGCCACGAAGAAGTACAGCGCCAGTCTTCCTCGCAGAGACGAGCTGAGCAGACTGAAGGAGGAGCTGTGTCACAGATTTCACCTCTCTGACATCAGGTAAACTCACATCTACTGAGCCTAAACCAGCAGGTCAGCTCACCTGTCGGAACAGTCTGGGATGATGATGATGATGATGATGATGATGATGATGAGGCTGTATGTTGCAGGTGGCAGCGCAGTTGGGGCGTGGCTCACAGGTGCAGCCAGCTGCAGAGTCTGAGTCGACTTTCTCAGCAGAACCCCGAGGCCCTGATCAACCTGCAAGGTGACAACAACAGAGTCACCTGGGGACAGACAGCTGTTTGCACTCCGAGCACACTGATCCATCCACACTGTCTCTAAAGATCTCTAAGCTTTCCCATCCAAACATATGCAATGCGACCCGTTTGATTTTTCTCACCTGCTTCTTCAGGTGTTTTTATTGCGAGATATTGGAGAAACAGAATTGTTATAAATGTGCAAAGCGTTGAACTCTCCCTTTATCCTCCTCCAGGACACGACGTCATGTTTGCCGACCAGTCAGGGATGAACGCCTCTGGACACGTCATGTTAGGAACCATGGATGTCCATCACCAGTGGACCAAGGTGACAGAGCTTCACATCTCCTGCTCATGTTGTCTCATATCCTCACATTTTTCTGACTCCTCCTCCTCCTCCTCCTCCTCCTCCTCCTCCTCCTCCTCAGCTGTTTGAGCAGCTGCCCAGCTACCGCGCCCTGCAGCAGCAGACCGACTGGCTGAAGGAGCGCATCAGCCTCCTCGTGGGGGGGACTCAAGTGGTCCACAAGGAGAGACTGGGACCGGTTCAGCTTATCGCAGACCACTACAGCACCCTGAGCACCTTCCACAAGAGCCTGCTGACGGGACCCCTCCGCCTGCACCCCCGCAGCCTGCAGGGCCTCACCATGCAGCTGGAGAAGTACGCACACACACACACACAGACACACACACAGACACACAAAGCGTCTCACTAATGCAGCCTCACACTCGACATACTGTTGTGTTAAGTATGATACCTTTGTGTGTTAATCACAGTGACCGTTCAAAGCCCAGTCTTCATGAGATGGGACACTTCCTCATCCCGACAAACTGCGACCCCCCAAAGCTGCAGGTCTTCCTCCAGAGCCACGCCCCCGAGGCTCGACAACGCACACAACGCAGGAAACAGTGAGTCACACACACACACACACACACACACACACATCACTTCTTTCTGGAGAGATCAAACACAACACAGTCTTCTCTCTAACATCTTGTTCACACTTCCACACTCTGATTCTATCTGGAGTTTTCTGCATTAAGTCTAAGTGAGCTGATGTGAGAAAGGCAGCAGGAGATAATCAGGAGAATTCACCTCGAGCGAGTGGGAGGGGGTGGTGATGTTTATTCCCTGTGACCTGTGCACGACCATAGACTGTCTGCATGCAACGGTTGCGATCTCTTTGCACGTGATTAAACTCCATTATTGTGTTCTCTGCTCTTCTGTTGATATTTTGATTCTGTCAAACTACTCAGAGCATTTATGTCAGGGGTCTCCAACAGGTAGGTTTTAAGTAGCTCTCCTATAGGTTGACTAACTGTGTTAAAAAAAAAATATATATATATATATATATATCTGACGACAGTAAATGCACCTCTTCCCACTATCTATATATTTGGCCCATGAAAACAAGTGTGAAGAAGTGATGTTTTCTTGAACCTTGATGTGAATTTAAGATTATTGATAAGCATTGGCTATGTGTACAAACAGTAGCTTAAACAAGCCGTAAATAAATGCAAGCGATTTGAAGTAGCTCTTGGCCACTTTCAATTTTTCAAAGTAGCTCTCAGATGAAGAAAGGTTGGAGACCTCTGATTTATATAATGGCAAACGTTTTCATTATAGCATCGTATAGCGGACTCTGTTGCTTGTTCCACCACTTATGCATCACTATTTTTATGTCATAATCTCCCCCCCCCCCCTCCCTTCCAACAGGGATAGTCCTCCACTGTGAGGTGCATGTGTGAACAACCAGATCAGGAGGATTTCAGGGGCAGTCCTCCTGAAATTCTCGAGAACATTTCAAGAGTGCGTTATGTAAAAACGGCTTCAATGACCCCAAATTACAAAACTAACCTTGAGGAGAGTAAAGCCAGTTTATCTCTCTCTCTCTATATATATATATATACTGTATATATAACCCTTCTGACACAAAGCTGGCAAAGAAATCTAAATCTTTAGGTGTGTTTGTCCGACCTGCAGAGATTCAAACCACTGTGTTTACATGCATTTTAAAAGTCAAGTTTTAGTCGGACTGAAACAATAAATACCTTTTCTAACCTCATGTGAACGTTCTGACTCTGACTCCTGCCTCTGGGATCCGTGTGTCCTCCTGTGTGCAGGCTGCAGGCGGAGGAGGAGTCCATGCTGAAGCTGTGTCTCCACACTCTCTCTCTGAGGAGTCTGTCCAAGGAGCCCAGCGTCTCCTCCTCTCAGATGATCGCGTGCTGTCAGAGGCTCGCCGAGCAGCCGTCCCCCCTCCTGCAGGGCCTCCACCTCTGTGTGTCCCACTTCTTCTCCGTCATGCAGGACGGGGACCTGTGCATCCCCTGGGACTGGAAGAGCTGAGGAGGACTCTCTGACAGCTGGTCTGCAGGTCGTAGAGCTTTAGATGTTTGATGTTCCTCGGATAAGACGTCAGGAGATTTTTTTTTTTATCTGAAGGGAAACCTCTGGAGGAAACAATCATGTGTTAAACGGTCATTAAAGCTTTATCTCCCCTGCTGGAACGGACGGACAGAGAGGAAATCAAGGGTTCCCAAACTGTGGCCCGAGGACCCCCTCAGAGCTCGCACAATGATTCACAAGAAAGGAAAGAAACGTTTCTTCTGCACTGTATTAATATTCTATAATTCCCTCTGAAACATTAGACATCAGAGCTCGTCAGTGATCAGTGTGAGAGGGAAGACTTTCTTTCCCACAAAGGCCAACGAGCTGAACCGTTAGAGAACCAGAGGAAGAAGTGCAATACGACGGCAGATTTGTTCCGTCCACGTTTGAGCGTCTCGATGATCATGATTTGACAGAGTCAGTGTTTGGGTGTGTGATGGGTATTTTTCTATTTAAAAATGTTTTTCAAAGACATGCACAAAGAAGCAAACAGATCCGTAACCCAGGGAGCTCCCGTTGGAAGGTTTAATTTAGCAACAAGTGACATTTCAAGACAACAAGCGAGCATCAAGCCGGTCTGAGGAAGAAGTTGGCTCCAAATGTCGCTTTTTGCTAAATAAATCCTTTAACGGGAGCTCCCTGGTGTGAGGATCTTCTGGCTTCTTTATGCCTGGAAATGTTTCTGAAAGAAGAAAGACGGTGGCACACTCAATGTGAACTAAAATAATCACAACACCAACACGTTCAGCACAGTGTTAAAGCAGTGACCAGCTGAAGGATGTTATTTATTTTGAACAGGGTAGACGCCCCTTCCCCGACTCCTCTCCACAACATCCATCATAAAAACGATGACGCGGCGAACATTTTTAATTAAGCCTCTCTCTGTTCTGACTCCCCGAGAGTGTGATTTGTTGGAGTGGGGGGGAGGAGGAGGGGGGGGGGGGGGGGGGGTCCAGAAGGATATGAAGGGCAGCCAGTGAGATGCAAGCTTGACAGAAAATATGGCAACAATAGCCGAAATCAGGCGTCCTGTGGGATATTACATAGAGAGAGAGAAAACTGTGGTTGGTAGGGAAAGGTAGGGTTGGTCATTTTCGAAAACTTGCATGATTTAGAAAGTAGCATTCCCTCAGTGCTCCGTCTGCACCCACCCCCCTCTCCTCTGTGCTCCCTCTAAAGCCACGCCCCCTCACTTACATGCAGTGGAGATTCTACAGTCTGTTGGGGCCCTAGGCAAAAATCATTTGGCCCTCCAACCAACGATCAGAGCGCATCCTGTTAGATGGACCCCCTTAATGGAGGTTTCCTACCGTCATTGCAGAATTTGCACATTTTTTGGCTGCTTCTTTGGGGCCCCCTACTGGCCTGGGGGCCCCAAGCAGTTGCCTGCCTTGCCTGTTGACAAACAGCGCCTCTGCTTACACATACAAGCGCCATTGGTCCAGAAGCTGACCTCAGCTCATCGCTTTGAGTGTGGGCTAGTGGACGCATGGGGTAGAGAGCGAGCAGGGAGACAGGGAGGCGTGTGATTGGTTCATCAGATTGGTACCTCGTGGCAGACATTGGTCAAAGTTTTTACAGACTTACTAACTGATACAGATGATAGATTTTCTTTGTTCCTTTTTATTAATTTATTATTTTCTGTCAGGACCTAAAGACAATGTCAACCAAAATCTTAAAAAGTGTATCTGGAGAAAATTCCCAACCCTGCCTTATAATGAAAGAGTACATTGGCAAAGTTTGTAACATTGCTAATGTTTTTGTGTAATTCAGACAGCTTGCAGGAGTTTTCCTGCAATTATTTTGGTAACTAAAAACAAGAAATTAACTAATATCGTGGGGCCTTAGACTTCTATTTTTGTCGCTGTGGTTTTCAAACAGGTATGGATAGTTTTATATTTGCTAGAATTATTTAAAAAAAGTTCACTCACCAATCACTGTGTGAGGTGGGCGGGACTTCAGATTGTTACAGAGCGTTATAGAAATGTCAGACGTATAGATAAGAGGAGCGTTTCAGACCGTTAATGATCTAACAAGCACTTTGTTTGAAGCACGATTTTGACCTTGACTTATCAACTATTTATACTGCAGCAGGGCCGGCTCTTGGCTTAGGCCATGTAGGAGGTGGCCTAGAGCGCCACATGCTGGAGGGGCGCCACCGAAGGCACCAAAATGGCTGGAGCCGGCCCTGTAGCCTACTGTAGTTATATTAAACATTCATGTGAATATAACTGAGATGATTGTAATCTGTACTGTGTGGAGACAATCAGAGCACACCCACAAAGACTCTGAATAATGTGACATGTTTGATCCAGCACCAGGACTGGCCTGAGTGATCCAGGATGTGGACTAACGTGTGATGAAGTTTGAGACATGTCATCATCTGTATCCGGTTGCAGCAGCAGCAGCTCTGTACACGTTGTCGTTGGTCCACACTCAACCATGCGCTGTGACGTAGTGTGTTTTGTTACTTATGCTGTGTCATTGTTTGGTTGCACCGCTGAGATGTGAGGTTCATCCAAACGAGTAAGAGTCCAAATTTATGTTGCAGAAATTACGTTTTAACTTCACGTGACCAATCAGTGAACGCAGTGTTTTCTCTCTTGACTAACAGCTGAAAATAACTTGTTTATGTACACTAATCCACAAACAGCAATAAAATATTGTTCAATATGACGAGGCATGTGATAACTGAAGCCTGCACCCTTAATCTACATCTACTGTGTAATAACAGTGACATCTAGTGGTGAAATCTTCAACTACACCACAATGTAATGTGACGATTCTCTATTATTGGACGGATGAAATTATCTCTGCTCAAAGAAAACAAAAGCAGAAGCAAAGACTAAAGTCATCATTCATATCAGAGGGATGTAATCTATCACAGAGAACACAATGTTGACGCTCAACAGCCAGTGAAACCCTCTGCTGCCCCTCATCCTCAGAGGTTTCCCACCTCTCCAATCGATGATATTTCTATGGAGGATTTCACACCCAGTACACGCTAGATGTGATATTTAAAGTGTAACTTCTGCAGCTGGTGAAACATCTCAAATGTGAGTCGATCGTAAACTCTGTCATGAATTAGAAATCACATTCAAACTTGTCTGTGTGTGAATCGAAGAAGAGCTGCTGTAACTCAGTACCGGGTCAGTACAGTGTTACATGTGAGTAGATGGAGATTTGTCGGTATTAGAACTCTCTTCCTCAAATTAAAACGTTTATTTCAGACTGATTACGATCACACATTAACGTGCGAGACAGCGAGTCTCAATAACTTCTTGTTGGAACATTTCAATCAAAGAGGACAAAGCAATGATTTCCCATATCAGTAATTTAATTTAAATTGTAATCAAAACTGATAAAAGAAAAATAATCTTGTCATATTGTCAGGGATGCAAGGATGATTTTTCATGAAGCCACAGACTGTATAAGAGGATAAACAACACAACACCTCCCTTTAAATGAAGCCAAAACATTTGGGAGCTCCACCCATAAGCCCCTCCTCCTCCTCCTCCTCCTCCTCCTCCTCACCGACAGATGAGTCGTAAACAAAATAAAATTAGAATACACAGACTACATTTTTTTTTCCAAACGTAACAAACACTAACACAAGAGTAAAGGAACTTTACTAAAGTGTGACGGCCAACTTCCATCAGATGCGTGGTCTTTTCAAAATAAAACACTCCGTTTGGACAGTTCTGAACTTTATGTCTCTGTATGTTTGTTTGTGTTTTAAATAGTTTTATACCACATCGTATTAACCTGCGCTGTCGCGAGGGAATGTGTAAAATTACCGCGGGAATTCCTGTCTCTGGTGGAAGTTCTGGGAGAGTGTCTGCTTCACACCATCAGGAGAATCTGTTCTGCTCTGCACTGAACCCACCTGGAGGGATTTCTTTGACATTTTATCAGGAAGTTAAAACGTTTGTTTTGGTTGCAGGAAGGGACGGGACATCAACACTGTGACTCCACAAAGTCCCAGCAAGTCAGCGCCCGTTTGGGGTATTTTGGCTTCATCTTTGTGCAACAGGGAGAAGAAGGTGGAGACAGGTCGTCCATCTTTATGTACAGTCAGCCGATGAATGGATAAACTTTTAGTGTATGAAATGTAAAAGGAAAAATGAACGGCTCCTCAGTTTTTCCCAGAGTCCAGAGGGAGAGGTCTTCAGATTGCTTCTTGTGTCAAACACACAGTCAAGAGTCAACGTGTTTCATACAGTAAATAAAATTTATTTTCATACAGACGTCACACCTCAAGTCAGAGGAAATAAAAAGTCAGCGGCTCTCAGTCCATGACGCCGCCGCGGCTCGTCAGTCAGCAGCCAATCAGCATTTCATACGACTGCCGACTCTGAGGGAAGCAGCTTCATAAATATCACTCCTGGGGGGGCAGGTGTGTGTGTGAGGGAGAGGGGGGCAGGGGGGTCAGGGGGAGGGGTTTTAGAGGTTTATTTGCGTTGCACCTGTGTGAAGGAGGAGGGCAGCTGGATGGACTGGACGGTCTGAAGTGGCTGCACCGGTTTCTTCCTGGAGTCTGGAGAGACCCTTTGGACTGCTGAGGGCAGCAGTTGGTTCCTCTTTATGATCTGCAGAGCCAGCTGGGTGTTTCCTGAGGGAGGGGGGGGGGTACAGAAAAGGAGGAGGGTTACACTCACATACATACAGCTCTCTGTAGAGGAACAGTATTTGTTGTCCCACATATACTGTCAAGCGTCCAGCTTGACCCCAGCCGAGGGTCGATAATAAAGGTAAATAACAGCATCAAAATTCAGTGATAATAACTTAAATCATAATTTGACTGCATTAGTGTGTTTCTGACCGTTCTGTAGCTCTAGGTAGACTCCCAGCAGGATGGCTTCAGGTGGAATCTCTTTAGTGTTCACCATCGATGCAGCCTGATGGAGACGAGAAAAACAACAAGGTGAAGATTCAAACTACACAGAAATATTTTTTTCAAAAGTTGAGAAAGAACTGAGGCTGACTGTCAAACAAAGCTTCTTTTTTTTTTTTTTTTTTTTATTAAAGAGGACATATTCTCCCCCTTCTCCACCTTCTCAAACAGTCTCCTGTGGTCTAAATGAAACATCTGTGCTTTGGTCAAAATATAACATGAATCAAGCACCAGAGGAGGTTTGTGACCCTGTATAAACCAGCTCTCTCAGAACGCTCCGTTTTGGTGTGTGTGTCTCTTTAAATGTAATGACCCCCCCCCCCCCTGAGTTTTCCTGGTAGACATCACTCCTTCATTAGCGAGAATACAAATGGCATTCTAGGCTGGTGGTGGAGTCCATGGGGGGAGATATCAGGGGAGGGGAGGGGATTTATTTTACCAGAGTCCCACTGTGACATCACAAGGAGAGCACATTTGAAACAGAGCATTTTTCTCTGTGTTGTAAGACTTGTGCAGACCACAAACAAAGGACTGGATGGGTTTATTTCACATGTTGTGGGTCAGTAGACTCTCAGGTTACCCAAATATATGTTCAAAAACACTGTGAAGGTGGATTTTTCATAACATGTCCCCTTTAAAGCCTCTATTTCCTGCACACAACACTTGCATGCGTTTTTCCCCCCTCATGGTAATCTATCTACAATGAGAGCAAACAACGACAACTGCACACATTATTTGGGCCCAGCTGAAGACAGGTTAGCTCCTTGCACTGATTCACATGTAGTCGTGGTTTCGCCGTTTCCATGGTTACCTGATGTAGGCACTTGCGGGCCTTTTCATACTCGCTCCTCAGGCAGTAGGCGCTGCCCAGGTTGAAGAGCATCATGGCCCGGGCTGACGTCACACTGCTGGGGTAACACAGAGGGGTCTGCTTCCCTGCTGCACACACACACACACACACACACACACAAACAAACATTAGGGAGATTATTACGGCAATTTATATCCATTATCCTGTTTTAGCATGCTGCTGTTAGCGGTTATAAATTTTCTTAGTACATAAAGTCGTCCTACACAAAAAACTCTCAAGTCAAATTTACACTTTCCTCTCTCACTTTCTAAATATTCTTTAAACTAAAGCTGTGAACTTTCACAATCTTGAACTTTCATTCCAATAACTGTCATATTGTTCATATAACATTTTGGATTTATTTTCTATTCTACAACAGCAGAATCTGGTTTCATTTCTTTATATTCCTCTTACAGATTTTAATGTCAGGCCCCAGTTTTTCTGAATGTATTAAAATTCATCTGATTAATTAGTTTTCCTTCTTTGAACTTTTTGTCATATTTTGACTGGGATGCATCAGGGTATTTTAATGTCCTGTTCATTCTTGTAAATGTGAATATTAATGGTTTTAAGTATTAAGGTGAGAACTGGACTCACGGGACTCGACGGGCTCGTCTCCTTTGTCCGACCCTGCAGAAGAGAAAAACATACAATCATTAATGGAACAGGACTAACAGCCTGACTTTGTAGAGACTAGGGATGGGTTACTTGACTTCTCGTTAAAGGTAATGTCTCACTGCTCTCGCAGCTGCACACACGTTGTTCTAGGCTACAATAGTTCAACTAAGTTAGCTGTACATGTGCTGGAAAGTGATGTCGAAAGGAACTTTGACAAAACAATTAATAAAACGTGAAATTTCAGATATGTGGCATTAAGTTAGCATATTATAGAAATACGAGTTTGGTGCTTAACCACAAGGAGGAAGCAGAGGAGACTGACAACAGGAATTTGCTAGTCCTGTTAGCATACGTCAATATGATAGTCCCAGAGCAGAGAAGATTGGCCTGCTAGCAACAAACATGGTGACTGGAGATATTCTCCCATTAAGTTTTTGTGAAGGAGAAGGCTTTCACGAGCTAAAGGCAGAATTCAAGCGATCATCACTGAGAACAACAGCTCCAAGACTGGAAGCTCGAGGATAACACAGCTGAATTTGTGATCATTCATGAGTTACAGTAATGAGTATTTGTTTATATTATTGTATATATTTGTAATATTGAAATGACTGAAAATGCCCATCACTAGTAAAGAAATGTGAATCGTGCAGACCTTGGTCCTGCTCGCTGGTCAGGATCCCCATCGACACATCGCTGACGTTTTCTGGGTTCAGGTGGGAGATGGCGTCAGAGATCCTGTCCAATGAGATGAGGGCTTCAGCGGCGTACAGGTGACCCAGGAACCTGAACAGAGAGCAGAGCGGACAGGTGAGTGTGACACATACTGAACAAGAGAGGGGGGGGCGTGTTCAGGTGAGAAGCAGCAAAGTCCACGACTCACTTCAGAGACCCGGACACCTTCGTCTGGTGGAGCAGCTTCTCGGCGTGGTTCAGAGCCATCAGGTTGTCTCCGAGCGCTAACGCCACGTAGGTGCTACAGGCCAGGATGGAGCACCTGGGGGTCAGACGGTGACATCACTGATTACCTCACGGGACTCTGGAGTGTACAGGTGTTTAAATAATGACTGAGGAGGCGTGTCCTTACCGTAGGTTCTCGACCTCCTGTTTCCTGAGAGGAGACGACGGAGCTGCAGACAGAAACTTGTCTGTCTCTTGACCTTTTCCACTGTAACACACACACACACACACACACACACACACACACAGGTTCATCATTACACACATTAAATATATAAAGTAAACACACACTGGGACTTACTCAACAAGTTCATATGTTGTGTATTCTTTTTGTGTGTGCCTGACCTGCACGCGTCGCTGTTCTCACTGCCGCTCTCCGTGCTCCCTGATTGGCTGGAGTTCTTGGAGCCGTTCTCTGTCTTGGCGTCCTGCGTCTGATGTTCGGGCAGCAGCAGCAGAGCGTTCCTCAGACAGATCGCTGCAAACTCCATACTGGCTACGGGGATGGCTGCTGACTGACCCTCACTGTGAACACAAACACACACACACACAAACACACACACATCCAGGAAACAAAAAATTAAGTCAATCCTTTTTTCTATTTTCCAAAACTTTTCATATCTGCTGCCCTCTGCTGGACAAGAAAAGGTTCAGTATGAATGATTAGTGTAGCATCAGGATGGACACAGACCTGTAGATGGTGTTCTGAGTCGTTTGGGATGCCAGGACGATCTTGCGATGGTAGCCCTGCCCGACGATGGACTGAACGATTCCTTTTTTGCACGGTAACCCTTTACTCTCCTGCTCGGAGCCCTGAAACACAAAAGAGGACAAGAGGAAAGGTCAGTAAAACCAACACACACAGAAGGCTAATCATTGTCATATTTCTTGTCCCAGATAAAAAAAAAACTATTATTAAAACAAACACAAAAAGGAAACGTCTTACCCCCTTGTTGGCAGAGATGCAGCACTCTGCGAGCCGCAGCCACAGTCGAGGATTGGAGTGATAAACCTGCACGGCCTCCATCAGACACTCGAACGCTGCTAGAGGCCGGCCGATGTGCAGCAACTGGATGCCGCAGTTATACAGCAGCTCGTAGCGTTTGTTAGCTAGCAGCGCACACATTGGGATACCTGTGAACTTCTTGGCTGTTCATGAAAAGCAGAAGAAGAAGAGGAGAGTGGTTACTATTACATCACATGACCTCAGAGCTTGTGAAGACGAGTGATCAGCTCATACTGAGGCTGCAGACAAAGCAGCAGCAGCAGGTTGCTGTGACCTACATTGCCCGTTGCCTCCGTCTCCCAGCTGTGCACAGGTGTGGTCGTTCTCTTGCAGCGCCTTCTTGAAGTAGAAAATGCCCAGGTTGTGTTTCCCCATTGCAAAGTGAATGCAGCCCAGGTTGTTCCAGAACATACATCGAACACATTCACCTGAAAGAGACATTATATGAACATTATTTCTGTGACTTTATGATCTCAGGTACATTTTGCAGCTTCATTAAACCAGTAATGACTCATCAACAGGAGGAAACATCTGTATCCTCACCTGTCTTTATGGGCCCTGGATGCTCTGCGATGTTGGAGCTGTTCAGCAGCTTCACTGCTTTACGGTAATTTCCTCTCAGGTACTCAAAGTTACTCTTGAGGAAGAGCGAGGGGGCAGACTGGAGGAGGAGAAGGAGACACGGGTCAGAGAGAGAGAGAGAACCAGGACAGGACACAGACTGATGAAACCAAAACCTCAACTTAACCACAGCTCTCAGAGGAAATCTGCCTGCTATGAACAGATTGTGCTGTGATTAATTTACAATACACAGGCTGACTGGTTGCTTTGAGAATGGACTTTAGATAGACCATTTCTGATGTAACTTCAGGAAATCGGATGAAAATTAATTCTGAAAGAGTTTTGTGAGTCAGGGATGCATTAATTACAATCATCTTGTCCAATTCTGTGTGCTCTGAAATAATAATTTCCCTTGCAGAAAAAATACTGCAAACTACTCAAGATTTTTCGGGGTGAGCTTCATGTGCGAGCACAAACAGCTGGATTTTTCACTCCGACTTTAACCATCATTTTTCATGCCTACATTTTGTACATTTCCAGCGTAAAGTCAGGGTGAGCTCAGGTGAAAATGGAGCAGGAAATGTTCAGGAAAATTCACCACAAGTGAGCTAAAGGGGTGATGACGTTTTACATCTGCAACCAGTGCATGCTCTTAGACTGTTTGCACACGTCGGGTACAATATCCGTGCACGTTATGAGACAGCTTTCTCTATGTTTTTTTGGTTCACAAGTACATTCTTCTCTGCTCTTTTTTTGATATTGTTGATATGTTGACCTGCACTGACCAGGAAGATTTCAGGGGCAGACTGCCTGACATTTTTTAGACATTTTCAGGAGTGCATGTGTGAAAACGGCTCCTCTTGCTTTTTAGTGACACCATGTGAATGCATAGTGTTTGACAGCCTTGTTGAATTATTTACAGTAATACTTACATTCCCTGCTGTGTTCATGACTGATTTGATCTCCCTCTTGCAGGCTTTGGAGGATTTCATCTGAATGTAGGCTCTCACTTTGTACTGCAGAGGAGACAGCAGTCAGTCAGACGGTTACAGGGGAGAGAAACAGAAACAGAGGAAGGTTTTTTAAAAACTCACCTGATGCATCTTTGATTTGGCTGCCTCGATCATGGCTGTGAACTCTGCTTTCTGATTGGCTCCATCTTTGTTTGAATTGTTCTGCAGACACATACTGGGCTTAGTAAAACAGTACACTGAGTGCTTTTAAGTCTGCTGTGTGTTTCAGTGTGGAAAATAAAAAATGAGGTAAAAGTGAAGGGTAGCGTTTGTACCTCTCCTTTGCCGTTCTTGCTACTCCCCTGTACGGACAGTTTGTCGAGCACAGCCAGCAGGTGGAGCGCTTTCTCCGGCTGGAAGGTGAGCAGGTACAGATCCACGAGCAGGAAGCACACCGCCTGAGCAAACTTCTCTGCTGGGACAAATAACACCATGACTGTGCGCCAAAACTCAAAGTGTCAAAGTGTTGTGTTTGAAATGTTCAAAACATTTTCCAGAGAACAAGTCTGAACTCAGAAGTGGGACATACCAAATGGTTCCAGGAACTGGTAGAGCCTCTCCCCTATGGAGATGGCCTCAGAGTACTGTCTCATGTGAAAGTGGATGATGGCCTGGTTGTAGTACAGCAGACTGTTCTCCACGTCGTCCAGCCCGTCCACGTCCTCTGCCGACGTGTGAACCTGAGGGACGATCGGTTAGTGTGATGACATCATCATGGAGGGGTGCAGAGCTCTGATTTAAAACACACAGTACATTGAAAGATATAAGAGCAGCAGGTACCTGGTTCTTCATGGCCAGCAGAGTCTGTTTCAGAGTCCCTGTGGTGGTCTGACCGCTCTTATAGAACTCCACCACGGCTCTGTTCAGGGCGATCTTGTAGTCCTCTTTGTTCAGCTCCTGCAGGGCTTCCAGCTGTTTCAGAGACTCTTCGTACTTCCCCGCCTGAGAGAGGGGAACATGAGCACACTCAGAACGTGCAACAAAACACATGAAGACGAAGAGGGACGATTTAGAAGCAGAGAAACAGGCGGATGTTTTTTCCAGTTTGTCAGGAGAGGATTTACCGAGAACGACTCGTAGGCGCTCGCTGCCACTTCTTTCTCCTGATCCGTCACGCCCGGAGATGATGAGCTGTCGTGCTTCGACTCATTTTGTTCTGATTTTGAATGAAAAAGAGAGGACATCTTCGGCCGTGAATCAACTAGTCGAATAAAAGAAAAACAATCACCAATAGTTTTAATAATCCATCAATTGTTTTCATTTCAAAGCACATATTTCAAACATTTGCTGGTTTATTCTGCACACATTTGAAGAGTCACTGCTTTTCTTTGTCCTGGTTAGATTAACCATCGAGTCTTTGGGATCTAAAATGTTGTTTGGCCTAAAAGAAGCTTTTCTTAAAGACGTCAATTTGGCTTTAAATTGTCATGATGGTTTTCAAAAAAAACTTTCTGACAACGTGTAGACCAAGTTCTACTCATTTACTGTAAATAAAAATAAAAATAAAAAGTTGGTTGCAGCACTACTAACATCTGAATCTGGAACCAGACACCAAGATCAGATCTGTGAACTTTAGGTGTCAGGCTCCCACTGTCGACTCGTCTCAGCTGACAGGATCAACCGTTCTGTTCAGAGATATTCTTCTTCACATGCACAGACTTTATGAGTAACTGTTTCCCTCCAGTCACTTTGATCCAATCAGATCTGAAGTTCCTCATTTAGTGAGACAACCTGCAGCTGACTGGTCACTGGTTTTTGGAACAACTCTCTTTAAACTGTAGAGACCGCTGTGCGATCAGAAGTCTGTCAGAGACTCAAACATCTTGTCGATAATCCAGACAGATGTCACTTCCTGTTCTGATGTTTGGACTGAGGCTGTAAAAATGTGCAAAACTTTGATACAAAGTGTTTGAAAGCCACACAATCTATCATATTGATGATTGATAAGTTTTGAATAGTACTGATGCTTTAAAAACCACACACATCTATTTCATTAAACAGGTGCGTGGGCATTTAAGGATTCATTAATCCAGCAGAAATTGAGAGCATACTTCAGCACATTCAGACAGTGTGAAGAGGTTTGTTTTGCAGTTATTTATAATGGGAAACAAAATGTACAAAGTTGGTTGCCCAGGACTATTTGTGTTGCAGTGGTATTAAAACAAACATCAATACAGGAAAATACTGAAAAACTTCTGGTACAAGGACAACGCTAGTTTGGCCTTAAAACGTGAACCTGCTGCAAACGTTTTTAAAGCTTTAGACACCGACTCCTGTCAACGATCGCAGCAGATTATGAGTTACACTATTAACCACAGTTTAAAACATCACGGTTAATTAAGTGTAAAGGCTACGCTACATCAGGTGTTTCTGTTCTTATAATGAAAAAAAAGGGGCAGGCGCGTTTTATTTTGGTGCAAAATCAAAGTGACAACAGCTTAATGTGTCAAGGCAGCGTGACATTAGCTTGATATTACAGAGAGACAGCAAGGCTTCGTAAACACAGAATAAACCAGTGAAGTCAGCTATTCAAAACAACTGACCCACAGGCTGCAAAAACCTCCTGGAAAAAATTAATCTGCACATCACAGGAGTCTAAAATAAACGTAATAAAAAAGGAATTATAGTGTTTAAAGAAGAAAATATTTCTCACTCAGCATGTGTACATTTGACCTGTTGGAAGGAGACATAGGTAGTGGTAAGCTTTCAGCTACTCTCTCAACATTGGTGCCAATTTAATAGTTACAAGAATTGCTTTCAGGATTTATCTGGCTTCAGGACGGACATGTTGCAGACAAGTATTGTGCAAAACACTGCAGAGGTTCGGCACAGAAACCGAGTTATAACAGGCACACTTTTATATTTGTTAACTCACAGCACTTCATTTATTTATTGAAATATTAAACAATTTAAAAGGTGCACTGTGTAGATTTGGAAGTGAAACATTTCTCTGCAATATTTTCTAAACTAAATACACAAATTTTATTCAAAGATAAAAATGAGTCCCTGGGACTGTTTGGAGCTAAAAAGCGACCAGGAGAGTTACGGTTTCACCATAACTTCTCACGTGCATTTTATCTTCAAATAAAGGTTACAGGGACTAAATTTTCCTCTTGAGGACAGTTTTTAAAAATTCAAGATTTGTATTTGTCACGTGCTCACACAGATGTGCAGTGAAATGTAAAGACTGTTCCGCAAGGCCGTGCAATAACACTCAAATTGCTAATACACACATAAACATTAAAACAGAATATAATGTAAAATTTAAAAAAGAAGATATTTGAATATACAAAATATAGAATAATGTAAACGTTTCTAAATGTTTGTGTATAGAGTTATGAACATAAACCACAGAATCTGTACACTTCTCCAACTTTCACATTTCTCTACCAAAACTCCACAGGGCACATTTAAGCAATTCTTAATGATATTTTTTTTAATTGTTCAAATTGCAAAAGGTTATATATCATGAAAAGAAAAGATACCTTAATGTTAAATCAACATCACAATATGTTAATCTTTATCATTTCAGCACGGTGTTAGTTATGTTTCAGGAGGCAGCAATAAAGTACACATTAACATTTTATAAAAAGGTCCACTTTAATTCAAATGAATACATAATAATTGTGATTATTTCTCAGACTATAATAAAAACGCTGTGACGGTCGCGTCCCTGCGTCCTGCCTCCTGATTGGCTGGTTGGCTGCACGCATGTGTTTCTGATGCAGTGGTAACCTCAGCTTAAGTCAACTGACAGTTAAAACACACGATAGTTTAAAACGTTGCAGAAGTCACCTTTTAAAACCTGCACAAGAAGCCTCTTTAAAATCAAATCCACTGAAACATCTCGAATCTATACAAACACATTCAACTGTTGATGTTCGTGAACGTTTTCCACGCAGAATCGCGGGGGAATAACGCGTTTTAAATGCACCACGGGTTGTTTTAAAAGCAGGATCGAGACGTTAACAGCACCAGTCTTCAGTTATGATCGCGTAGTTTGTGTTTGGTTTTCTAATAAATGCGTCATTTAGTGAATGAAGCGTGTCCGCAGACAACATGCAGCCCCGGCTATGCTAACGCAGACTGTGTCGGGATGTTAGTGGAGCTCCGGAGCAGAGAGCCAGCTCCCGCTGCTCTGACTGAAGCAAAGGGAGGGTTCTCTTCAAAGAACACACACCTGTAATGAATCTGATAGTCTGCATAACAAAGTGCTTCTCAGTAAGGAGTTCACGCTAGCTTCAGTTTTGACCACTGCTAACTCAACTAGCGTTAGCCGACACACTCACCTGTGTTTTCTGCCATTTCTGGAGCCTTTTCAAGGACAGCGTGGGAATCTCGGGGACTCTGTTCAGTATTTGAGTGGATTAAAGTACTAATTGTTCAGCGGAAGAAACTTTAAAAAATGATACTTGGCGTGTAATCTCTCCTGTTTCACACAGAAGATAGCTAGCAGCAATCTGTCTGGTCCGCTCTAAACAGATTCTTCTTCGCTGGATCGTAACTGAGTTGCCAACCAACGCGTTAAAGCGCCGCACCGCCCCCAGCTGGTTAGAATAAGTAACGTAGAAAATGGAGTCTACGTGGTAATAGTTACAGTCTATGGTTAAACGGAGCATCAGGTTTATTCCACATTTACCATTTCAAAGATGTTGTGTGGACAATTCATGAGTGTATTTTTTTTTTTAGGTTTTAATGTTCCAAATAATAACAGACTACTTAGACTTAGACTACTTATTTATATTTGTTTATTATTATTATTTATTATTTATTATTTAATATTTAATATTTATTATTTAATATTTATTATTTAATATTTATTATTTATTATTATTATTTATTATTTACTTATTTATATTTATAACTTATTTATATGTATTTTATTATTATTATTTATTATTTATTATTTATAACTTATTTATATTTATTATTATTATTATTATTATTATTATTATTATTATTTATTTATTATTTATATTTATATTTTCATCTCATTGTACAGTGTTCCCCTTTGTTATTTTTTTGTATTATATCTTTGCTTTAATACAGTGTATAACTTCTGTACAGTTTATTTTAAATCACTTAGCTGTTACTACAACTTATTTATTTTTACTTTTACTTTTTTTGTACTTTTCAACTCTTTTTCTTACAATGCTATTCTATTTCATATATAATCTAAACTTCTTTTGTAGAAGCTGACTCAGGGAGAAACACACAATAATTCCAATGTACCTGTACTGTCCTGTACCTGTGCAAATGGCAATAAACATCTACTCTATTCCATTCTATTTAAGATCTTAGATATAGATCAGAGGTTCTCAACCGGTGGGTCAGGACCCATTTTCAGGTCGCCAAGGTGTGTCTGGAAAATAATTGGGTCAAAATATATTTTTAAACTTTTAAAAATAAACGTGTTTGTTTTATTCTGTCTCATGTTATGTGCCATCTGAGGTCTAAACGACAAATTTTTTTCATAAAATAAATCTGATTGGTTAAAAAATGGTAAAAAATCTGAAGTTGTGGTAGCAAAATGTCACAGGAGATGATTGTTCATCCTTCAACTAGACCAGGGACGGGCAACTTTGGTCACAGCAAGGGCCACAATAATTTAATTCTCACTGCCAGAGGGCCAAATTGTAAAATACAAAAACGATTACAGTCAATTTTATCTCCAATTTAACTCAACATATCAAATATTGTTATGAACATACTTCTGGTTTTCATGATTTCATGGCAGATTTTTTTGTTTTCTTCATGTTCACGATTAATTGATGTGTAAAAATTGACCTGAGGGCCACCTTGAGGGTTGATTGGGGCCGCATGTGGCCCCCGGGCCGCCAGTTGCCCACTCCTGGTCTATGGTTAAACGGAGCATCAGGTTTATTCCACATTTACCATTTCAAAGATGTTGTGTGGACAATTCATACGTGTATTGTTTTTTAGGTTTTAAGATTTACAATTTATTTCTGTAAATATATTTAGATCATTTGACATCCAATTAATAAAAGACGAATCATATTTCATTTAAGATCTTAGATATAGATCAGAGGTTCTCAACTGGTGGGTCAGGACCAAAAAGTTGGTCGTGGAGCCATTTTAACTGGGTCGGCAAGGTGTGTCTGGAAAATAATTGGGTCAAAATATATTTTTAAACTTTTAAAAATAAACATGTTTGTTTTGTTCTGTCTCATGTTATGTGCAATCTGAGGTCGAAACGACAAACTTCTTTTCATAAAATAAATCTGATTGGTTAACAAATAGTAAAAAATCTGAAATTGTGGTAGCAAAATGTCACAGGAGATGATGGTTCATCCTTCAACTAGACCATTTGAACCCCACTGATATAGGGGTATAAGATATTCTGCTTCCCGTTACTGAAGCATCTTATTATGTTGCACTTTTTGTGAGGTTATAGGGAAATTATAAAGCAGAGACTCGAGGTCCAGAAGTCCATCCAAGCCCGCCTGTAACGGTTTAATATTAACTCTGTGCAGTAACAATCTCACAGTTGTAGCTACACGTTACTGAATCACAAATATAATCACCCTGTTTATGCCAAGTTACAGTAAGAAACTTTTAGCCTAATTTCACTTTCAAAATGTGTGGATTCATAATAAAAGATATCTGTTTAGTGCATTTTATTACTTTTCAGCACATAAAACAACACACAGGTCAATGTTACAAAAGTAAGATAAACTTTTAACTGTCAGTGAATGTTTATTTGAATTATTTTCTTTCACTTGAATTTCCTTAGGCCTACTATTAGGCTATTATCACTACACCACTAATTAGTCAAATATTAATATTATTTCTTAAATTTGATTCAATTTCATTTATTTTATAAACTTTAACTCTGCACTGTAACTTTTAGCTCTTTTTTACATTTTTACTTTATTTATTTCAATTAATTTCATTTTAATTATTTTTATTTGAACATATGTTCAGATTTAATAATTCCAGTGATGTTCTACTTTAATGTTTCTTTTCTTTCCTCTGTCATGATGCTTTTGATGTCTTGTGTGAAGCACTTTAAATTGCCTAGTTGTTGAAATGTGCGACATAAATAAACTTGCCTTGCCTTATTATTTGAAGTGAGTTGAGGTGAGTGTATGATCGATGACGAGTCAACAAAGTCAAAGTCTAAAATAGTGGAAGTGAAAGTGAGACCGTTAAAAACAGTGAAGACAACACGCGCAGTGATGGACAAGTTTAAGACAGTTCTGAACATCGCAAACCAGCAGACCAACCTCGGGATCGGGATGGTGGCTCTGCTCACGGCCGGGGGGGAGCAGATCTTCTCCTCGGTGGTGTTTAAGTGTCCCTGCAGCCAGGAGTTGAACTTTGTGTACGGGATCGTGTTCCTGCTGGTGCCCGCGCTGGCCCTGCTGCTGCTCGGGTACATCATCAGTAAGAAGACGTGGAAGCTGCTGACGGGTCTGTGCTGTCCGCGCAAGGGGCGGTCGTGCAGCTGGAGGAGGCTGTTCGCGACCGGGACCGTCCTGTTCCAGATCAGCACCACCGCGCTGGTGGCCCCGTCCTCCTGGATCGCCGTGGCTCTGCTGAACGGGAACTACTTTGAGTGCGCGATGACCGGGGTGAACGCCTCCAAAGCACGCCTGTGCGGAGGGAAAGCGTCCGCGGAGCTGTGTCAGAAAGAGCTGTTCAGGTTCCCCTGCGGGAGGGGGATCAGCGGGGTCCCGGACGCAGACAAGGATGATGTGCTGCTCACCCTCAGGGCTCAGTCTCAGGTCAGTGCTCCCTAAATACACCGAAACAAGTACACCTGATCACAGCAAGGCAATGATTTATTGTAAAATAGATACCGAGTTGTGAATCATCCTCCTTGGGTCCAAAATAAAACGGAGGTAAGTGCCAAGTGAGGCCTGAATCAGAAAATAAGAACTCAATGAAATCTATTCAGGGTTATCGCACAATTTAAAAAAAAAGAGGAAGATGAAGTAAAGTTGAATAACCCTCTGTAAGTCCTGTGATATTCACCACAGTAAAAATGAACAAGTTTACACATCAGTGAACCCAAACAAACAAAAAAAACAGACAGGCGAACATCAGGGATCACTTCAAGAAATTCATCAGTTTGTTCGATTTATGATCTAATTCGTTAATAATACTCCATCTGTTCTCTAACTCAGAGGTCCCCGAAGTGTTGACATCCAAAAAAAAAAAAACGAATACACATTTTAAATCATTATATATTTACCCATTATTTTAGAAATAAATAAAATAGTGTACTTTAAAAATAAAACCATACTATTAAGTGAAATTAAAGATATGAATGTGTAAAAATACTTCAAATGTAAGTTTAGGTGTCTGCTCTTTACTTATAAAGATGAACACACCTGTGTGTTTATTTATTAAACTTATATGTCCACTCAGTACTAAAACTCAGTCTAAACATGGACATTTCTATTCTGCTTCAAGTCTTTCTTACAATAAACATGTAGCCTATAACATCTTTTTTTTTTTGCTGTTATTTTCTTTTTGTGTTACCACGGTTTGATAGGCCTGCTTGTGTGTGTGCGTGTGTGTGTGTGTGTGTGTGTGTGTGTGTGTGTGTGTGTGTGTGTGTGTGTGTGTGTGTGTGTGTGTGTGTGTGTGTGTGTGTGTGCAAATTGCCTTAACCTCCTCCAGGGACAGTGGGGGTCCCCTCTGACACCCTTATTTTGAGGGGTCACGTGCTAAAACACTTTGAGAACCCCTGATCTGACCTTTCATTCCTCCACTATGAATTATGAAGAAATTGCTTATTCACAATCTGTGCATAACATAACCGACATCACCTACAACTCAACAAATCATTCTGAAGGTAACGTGAAGATTCATGTCCTCTTTGAGTTGAAACCAAATACTCACATTTAAAAGTGTCTGACTCGGCTGCTTCAGAGTCTGTTTGAAGTGGTGCGCAACAAATCTTGGGATATGTTAGGCCACAAAGGATGCACTACAATGTGACAGAATTGGTCTTCAAGTGTGCCCGTTGAAAGGATTAAAAGCCCCAAATTGAGACCGAGCCAGAGACAAAATAAAACCATGTCTGCTTGCTTCAATAAACATTTTTTACCTGGACTGGAAATTCAACTTTCTTCTTCTTTGAGTATGACCCGACTGGTACGGAGCATCAGTGTTCGTTAGCTGGAAGAAAACATTTTGGAAAGAACATTTTTCTTATTTGACTAAGCTGAAGTGACACCTATCAAATGGCTAGCAGCCCCCACCTGTCAATCAAAGAGTCCATACCCTTTATTAAACATAACTTCAAGCCTACTTTCAACACGTGAGTTGTATAAAAACTCACCGGTACACTGGAAACGAGTTCTACGGCCAAAACTGTATTTTTGTACGAGGCTGAAAACATGTTAATTCCTGCTGTGGAGTTGGACATTTTAACATGGGGCTCTATGGGGAGTGACTCACTTCTGGAGACAGCCTCTAGTGGACACTCAATGAACTACAGTTTATGGTTCTTCAGTGTTAACTTTGGGTTTTGCTGCAGACAGACATCCACAGCACTGACACAGTTATCATACAAACCTGAATAAAACATTTTGATCTCCTGTTAATTAATGGTTGAAAATAAGCGACATTTAAAATATTTTGTGTTTAAATCGATGAAAACCCTCTTCTGTGTGTTTCTGTTGTCCACAGATTCTGGGTTGGCTGCTTATCGCCTCCATCATGTTGTCCAACCTGCTGCTCGGCTGCATGGCTCGCTGCGCCTCCCCCATCAGCTACCTGCAGCTCAAGTTCTGGAGGATGTACGCTCAGCAGGAGAGTTGCATGATCGATTCTTTCTCGGCCAAACACGCCAAGGAGCTCGCTGAGAGGAACCTGAAGAGCTTCTTCAACGGCACGCCGCCTGAAGACATCAAAACCCCCTCCAATAAGGACTGGGAGAAGATCTCCTCCCTGTACAAGTTCAGCGCCAAAGATCACTACTACAGTACCTTGCACCGCTACGTGGAGAGCAAGACGGAGGACGACGGCTCGCTGATGAGGATGGCTTCAATGAAGTCGGTTGACTCGCATGGAGGTATCAACCCTCCTGTTCTGGGTTTTGTAGATGAAGGCCAGATAGGGGTGTGAGGAGGTGTGAGGAGATGTTTCAACATGGATGAACCGTCTCGTCCATTTGTTCCCAACCTGAGGTCTGAGTCCCCCTGGAGTAGATCTCAGGGTTTGTCTACTCTGAGGTTTATCGAGACCCAATCTGATGGGATTTTATTAATGAAATTATATCAGTTGATTTTAATTTTTTATAGCAACTCACTTTCTTTTCATTGCATCCTGGGGGGGCTTTTCTTGGATACAAACAAGCGGGGGACCAAGGGAAAAAAAGAACCACTGGTTTGGTCTGTAAATAAAAAAAACTTCAACTTCACACAGAAATACTTAAAAAAGATCTTATTTTTCTAAATATTTTAATAACAACCGTGTGTGAGATGGCTGTCATCGCCCATATCTCATGATGTGAATGTAGACGTGGCGATCATAAAGGATTTAAAGGAGTGGAAAATCAACCTTTCGACCCCTCACCTAAAGCTTCTTTTCATCTAGACTTTAAACTTCATCTGGATTTTTCGATGAAAGCCACCGCATAAATTCGGTGTGAGCTGATGTGTGAATGCATATTCAGGAGAATTCACTGAGAGCGAGTGAAGGGGGGGGGGGGTTGATGATGTTAATATTGTGCAACCAGTGCGATCTTCAGGCATGCACTGATTGAATAACAACTTTGGAAAATGTCAGCGGCGGGGTGTCCTGACAGATGTAAAGTACGATCGCTCTCAGTAAAATTAACCTGTGTCATAACCTGGCTCCATGGCCATGACAAATACGAAACGGAACAGCCCAAGTTGAGGAAACAATTATTTATTTACAACCAGCCACAACCACAGCACAAACAAACAAGTCAAAGTTTAGGCCAGAGAGAGAGAGAGAGAGGGAGAATCTACCTTGGGGTGGGGCTTTTATGCCCTGCCAGACACAGACCCAGGTGCCCTCGATTGGACCATCCAACTCCTCTACTAGAACTAGGGGGGACAGAATCACTTAGTTACATCCTGATAAGGCAGTGACCGTCACACCTGGAAGAACAAAATTCCTTAACAATTATCACTTATTAAACCCAGCTGACCACACGTTCTGGTTGATATTTAAGAAGAAAAAAGGTAAACAAAGCACAGAAACACTTTTGTTGTGTTACCACAAACTAACCACTGAAAACCTGAACAACAACTGTCTGCCTCATGTTTACAACAATCATGTACCAAGAATGTAATAATGTTCAAACTATTAAACTTTTTTTTACATTTCTAAAAAAAAGTGTCAGAATGTATGTCTATAAATGTTTATTACGTCTTGTGCCACATAATTCTTTGGACTGTTTGTTTTGAAAGAGAAAAGAGTGTAATGACTAAACACCATCTGGATGTGAAACAGTGTCGAGAACAAGTGGTGAAGGTGTCTCAGGACAATCAGTACAAATGATTTGACATTAATTCAGACATGGGGTCTCAATCTCCAGAGAGACCCGGTGAAGACAATGAAAAGAGCAAAGAGAGTAATGACTACATGCCTTCTGGACAATGACATTAATGTGGCTAACGGCAGAGAGAACAATCAGTGCAATGTGAAGTAGAACAAAAATCCTCGAAACAAGAAGTGCAAAAGTGCAAAAAGAGGTTATCAAGACTCTTAAATACAAGAAGTGAAACAGTCCCCCCCCCCACTTCTTCACACAGATTCTCTCTCCAGCTTTTTGCTGAAATGCATTACAATGTGGAGGAGGAACCAAACTTTGGTTCCTGCTTTTGTCTGTCTCAGACTGTGGGGCAGAGAACAGGAGATGTAAATTTGATGGTTACAGTTGCTCTTACACACACCACAGCAGTAGAAATAACTAAATGTGCAATCAAGATATACATAAAATAAGGAATGTAAACATATAAAGCAATAAGTACACGATAAGGAATATATACAAAGTGGGATTGCATGTAAACAGTGAATAAGACGAGACCCAAAATAGACCTCTGGGGGACCCCATAAGAAAGATGAGCACAACAGGAAGAAGCATTTCTGAGCGCAACAGAAAAAGACCAGTTTAATAGACTTATTGTGAGTAAAGGGAGATGGACTGACGAATTCTGGAGGGTTGAAGAGGGAAGGGGAGGATGGCTTACCAGGGCAGGGTAGGGGTGTGAGCGTGGCAGATAGAAGCACTGTGTTTACGCTAAAGTGCCGTAACTAAGCTCAGACATCAGTACATTCATGTTGATTCTGCGATGGTGTAAAGTTAATTTCCCAGTCTGTGAATTCACATTGTGTTTCAGCATTGAAGAAGCACAGCACAGCAGGAGCTCCACAAACACAAAAAGTCAAACATGCACGCACACACAGCGCTTCAAATCCTGCTATGGACCAAAGTATGGAAATTGTCCCGGTTGATGGAGAGGTACTGTACTGTAGCACTTCCTGTAAGCAGCCCTGTTGCTCTGACGTCTCTGCAGTAACACATGTCCATGGGTCCTGTTTGAGTGTGTGTTTGTTTCAGGCCTATGTGTGTGAGTGGCATGTCTCTTGATAACAGAGGGTAAAGCATGAACACAGAGCACACACACTCACAAAGACAGACAGGCAGACAGGGGAAAAGGAAAAAGAAACAAGGGGAGCTGCTTGCATATCCATAGCCATGACAAAGATGTTTTTAAGACATCAGCAAAAATGTTGTTTTGTATATAAAGATGCTTGACACTGGTTCAGTTGTATTAATGCAGACAGGCAGGTAATAAAAAGACAGAGAATATCATACACATAAAATAAAAAAGAGTCCATTTGAAGGCAGAGATTGACTTGTACCAAATCTGTTTTTTACCATTTCTGTGTGCGCTTGTCCAGGAAGTGCAATCTCGCCAGCCTTACCACTTCCTGTGCACCGTTGCACCACGCCGCATACTTTCAACATGAGAGCATCTGTGTTTAAATCAGTTTGTTCATGTAAATCATGTGAACACAGTCAGAATAAAAAGTCAGACAAACAAACTGAGACTTTAAACATGCTGCACATGTTGTTGTGTTTGAGGTTTGTTTGGTGTATGTTTCCCTCTCCTCTCTGTACGACGTTTCTGCTTGTGTGAGCGTGAGTCGTCACTCTCGCTGTAATGGAACGTAAAAAACCACCATGAGGATGTGATCACTTCCTCACTCCTCTCCTTCTGCTGCAGCTGACTGTCTGTCTCTGTCTCTGTAACAATGGTATGTTCTGTACAGAAAACTGCTTCAACCGTCTGAATGTTCTGCTTCTGCACGATTTACTGAATGTTTTGAATTAACCGAATGTCTCTTCTGTTTGCATGTTTTCTCATTAAAGATTTAAAAAATGTTTGCATGACAGTGAATAAAAAACAGACGCATGACGCCTGTTTCGAGGTGTTTTTTTTTGCACGTTTGTTTTTACCGGCATGAAGTCGTTTTATGACTGACTGCATTCCCGGCCCCAGACTCATAAACTCGATCAGCAGGTTTTTGGTCAACAAAGTTTCCCCAAGGCTAGATCTGGAGAGGGAAGCATGAAGAGGGATCATATTGTGTGTATAGTGAGTCTTTCCCACCAGTAGTGTGGGGAGTTTCCCTTCATGGAGAAGGAGCAGATGTTTGGAGGGAGCGGTCGGATAGATTGAAGGAGGAGCCTGAGGAGAGGAAAAGAAAGCCAAAGGGAGGGGCTGGATGTGTTTGGTCTTGAGCTGTGAGGAAACAGCAGACGGGGAGTGACCGCCGGCTTCACACACACTCAGCCTTTCTCACTTTTCTCTCCTTGTTTGTTTGTTTTTTCCTGGTGGAGCGTATGCAGAAGCTCCCCGCTGACACCATGGATAACTTCCAGACTGTCCTGAGGTTCTTCTTGAACCAGAAAGCCACCATTGGCTACAGCTTCATGGCTCTGTTGACTATAGGCGGGGAGCGGATTTTCACCTTGGTCTCCTTTCAGTGTCCCTGTAACCACGACCAGAACTTCGCCTACGGGCTGACCTTCCTGCTGGGCCCGGCGGCGGTGCTGCTGGTCCTGGGTCTGTTCTTCAGCACCAAACTGTGGAGGCTCTACACCGGCTGCTGCCTGAATCCCATGAAGCTGTGTCCCCGGGGGAACTGCTTCGGCTGCCTCCGAGCCTTCACGAGCATCTTCACGGGGGCGTGCGTGGCGCCCATCATGTGGCTGTGTGTGGCCCTGCTCAACGGGACCTTCTACGAGTGTGCGGTGAGCGGGCTGGACGACAACCTGGTGGTGGATCTCTTCTGCAAAAACAAGACCATGAAGTGTCGGGAGGAGCTGGCCCGGGTGCCCTGCGACCGCTCCAAGCTGTCGAGCGACGAGCGCATGGAGCTGCTGCTGATGTTCAGAGCTCAGTCACAGGTGAGACGCACGGCCTGAGGAGCCGACCAATCACAGGGAGGCTTATCCAGCTGTCAAGTGTCACCTGTAGATCTGAGTGGAGGAGCTTTAGTGTTTTTAAAACAGGTGCTACAGGACATAATTCACTGAAATATGAAAATATGAGGTCACCTTTCAGATTTAATTTATCAAGGAGGAGTAAAAAAAATGTTTTTGATGTCATAACAGTTCATCCTTGGGTTTTCCAATCTGTTGAGTTTTAGAAGAACATTTTTATGGATATGTTTATATGTTTGTAATTTGACAAAAAAAAAAAAAAAAAAAGAAGAAAAAACATATTTTTATCGAGACAAAAACAAAAGGTTCTTTCACATCATGTTCATCCTGATCTTGGAGCCGTGTCATTAAAATACTGAGGAGGACCAGTAATGGTTAGGATGTGCATTAAAGGGGGGCGCTTGTGGTGCAGTGGTTAGTGTGCGGTGTCATGCATCTTTTCAGAACATTGGAACGAAGTGGAGATGTGCATTTTACTAGTTTCAGTGTATTTTCTGAGAATGAGCACTGTGCCTACGACGGAGGATTAGGGCCACGTTAAAAAAATACAAAAATAAATTCATTTCAAGATTAAACTTGTAAATCTACGAGTTTAATCTTATAAATTAACGAGTTCGAGACTAGCCTGCGCGAAAATGATGAAAGTAGAACTCTTAGGGCGCGGTCTCACTGGCCATCCGTACCGTGCCCAAGCACGCTTCAACGCTGAAGTCCAGTTTGTTTGGCCAGTGTGACCGTTTAAAGTCTTTAAAGAATAGAAGAATAAACTGGTTATTTTTAGTCTATATCAGAAGAGCAGCAGCATCCTGTTGGAGCATCTTGTCCTAAAGGTTTCACTAATAAGGAAAGAGGATACTTCCTTGTGTAGTCAGTAAAAATAGTTAGTTCAAGAGAAGTTTTCACTTCAACTTGTTTATCTGTAAAATGATGAACAGGACACAAACTGTCTCTGCACATGAGACACTTTAACAAGGCAGAGCGATAAAAGATGAAAAAAGTTGTGTTGGGGCTTTACTTATGCCGATATGAAACTACACATGCTTTTGGCACATCATCATCTTCACATTGTCATAAAATATCATCACCCTGAAAAGATACTGCAAGAAACTGAAGAAAGACCCACACTGACTGGCAGGAAGTTGTCTGCAGAGGAAAATACTTTAAGAGTTCTACTTTCATCATTTTGAGCAGACTGGTCTCGAACTCGTAAATTTACGAGTTTAATTTTGTAAATGTACGACTTTATTCTCTTAAATTTACGAGTTTAATCTAGTAAATTTACGTTTTACCGTGGCCCTAATCCTCCGTCGTATAAAGGAATCTACACTATCATTGTATATATTTCTTAAGGGTTAGGGTTAGGGTTTTGCGTTCTCTCATCAGTTTCTACCTTCCCCGTCTCTCCACAGATCCTGGGCTGGTCTTTAATCATCATCGCTGCAGTCGTCGGCCTCCTGGGAACCTGCTACACGAACTGTCGCTCCAAAGTCAGCTACCTGCAGCTCACCTTCTGGAAGCGCTACGTGGAGAAAGAGAAGGAGCGCTTCGACGCCTACGCCATGGACTACGCCACCAAACTGGCAGAGAGGAACCTGCAGAGCTTCTTCGAGAACAAGGCCCCCGAGGCGTTTCCTTTCCCGAGCCACAAGGCGTGGGAGGAGATCTCCGCGCACTACACCTTCTCCAGGAGCGAGCAGTGCTACAGCACGCTGCAGCGCTGCGTGGAGAGGACGGACCGGGAAACCCCCCCGGAGAAGAGACCCGTCCTGGACTCGGAGTACGGGATGGAGATGCACTGAAGGAGGGGGAGGAGGAGGAGCGTGTGGTCTTTGTGTCAGTTCATGAAGGAGGGACAATCAGTGAACAGAGCATCAGTGTGAGGATACACACTCCCCACTGTTTAACTCTTAAATCTATGACATGTTGCAAGTTTGACTCAGGAAAAGTTCTCCTCTGTGACTAAGCTTCCCTTTCACTACAGTCCTCCAAAGAATGTAACCGCTGCCAAAAAAAACAATAACACAACCTCCTGTAAGCACATGAGAGAATGAAGGGCTTAACCACTATACCTTATATACACTTTAAGTCTTAAATGGTGCATGGATGTTACTGAGGCCTTCTATAACTCTACTAATGCTGCTTTGAAAACGCTGTCTTCCTCAGATATGCAGAGTAATTTACATTTGCTTTAAGAAAGGCAATCAGGGTTGCAGCTCTGCCTGAACAGACTGAAGCTGCTTTGACTTTATTATTTCCTAGAAATCAGGGATTTTAGTGACACCGGTGTTTCTGAACAATTTAAACTTAAAGTGTCTGTCACCTTAAAGGGATAGTTCAGATATTTTGAAATGAGGTTGTATGAGTTACTTGTCCATAGTAAGTGCTTTAGCCACAGGAGGAGCCGGTCAGCTCTGTTCTTTTATTGAGGAACCAGTCGGAGTGCCGGCACAGAAACAAGGCTGTACATGGCTCTGAGGGGGCAAGTATTGAATAGGACAGATATAGTAGGAAATTGGGGAGAGAGAGAGAGCAGGAAATGACCCGGACACCCACATGGAAGATTACAGCCAGTGGCGGTTCTAGACCACTTTTACTGAGGGGGCCTAACGGGGGCCAGTTGTTTTGTCAGAGGGGAATATTAAACCCAGGTCAAAAATAGACAAAGATGATTGCTTTAAAAAAATATCTAAATATTATGCCAAATAATAGGGCACGTCATTAAATACCATGATTTATATTTGTTTCAGTAAGAGAATTTAATACTAGACTGTGAGTCCGGTTGTTGAGTCAAATACTGTGTATGTGTTTTGAGGGGGGCTCTTCCTTTTGGAGGGGGGGCCAAGATCAGTGTTGGCCCCTGCCTAGAACCGCCCATGATTACAGCCTCCATACGTGCGACGCGACCCAACTGCTAGGCCGATCTGAACCCCCTAATTTGTTTTTTGAACAAGGTTATAAACAACTGCTCCCCTTGTCGTCATTTTTTGACTTACTGCTAATACTCACTTCATACAACCCCACTTCAAATAATCCAAACTGTCTCTTAAATGAGCATTGTGTGGATTTAGCGTCATACTTAAGTAGTTCCAGATAGCAACTACTGATAAATGATACCCTAACCCCCCTCCTCAGAGCATTCTAAGAACGAACATTGAAGTGCACCAAATATGGTCACTTCCGGTTACAAAAAAAAAAAAACCCCAAGATGGCGACAGCTAAAAAATGCAGATCTCAGGTTCTTTGTTACAGTGTTGCACAAACCAAATTTGTGACGTTACATTTGCTATATCGTCATTTTATGAATATACCACTTCATCGTAGCCCAAAACCAAACTGTGTTCTGTTGAGTCCTGGCTGCATCCCTCCCTACTCACATTTTCTCTAAGAATAATGTATAAGAGTACAAAGTGTATGAAATGCAAAAAACTTAACCATGATAATGTATTAAGTGTCCTTGTTTGGTGTGATATGTAAGAATAAATTAAAGCTAACCACTCCAAGCATGCCTCTGTTTAGATGTTTTCACACATACACAACACTCCTTAAAATCTCCCAAAATGTTAAGAGTGAGCTTCAGCTTTAAGGACACAAACAACAGAATATTCCTCCCTGAAACTCAGAATGTTCTTGCTAGCCCCCCTTGTAAAATGTCAGCAAGAAGTTGTGGTGAGCTGATCTTAGCCTGCTTCACGCTCTTATCTGCTTACCATTATGCTTTTTACCACTTGTTGTTTAATACTGCAAATACGTCCAATTACACACAACATAGATATTAAAGGCAGACTGTCATTATAGTGTTGGACTGTATACATCGCGTCTTGCCTCCTAACATCTATTCTTCATGACATGTTTTCCAAAATTTGCTGAATGGGCTTCGTTTGGAACAAGCGGTAACAGCCTGGTTAAAAAAATGATATTGGTCTGAATAGGTCATGTAATAGCTCATATCTCTATCATCACACACTGGGGGGGGGGGGGGGGTGTTGCTGCTGTTTGTCAGAAGGCTTAAAATCCGCCTCAGTCCCAGCTCTGTCGCTTAACTGACTGAAAGTTAGGTTAAGACAGCGCTTCGAGCATAACCAATGAGTGATGTCACTCAGGCTTCATCCTTTACAATCTATGGTTTGGAAAAGTGCTTTCTATTTAACAAATGACATTTCTTCACAGTGCTACTGATGGTGTCATGGCAGAGAAGAAGTGAAAGAGGATGTGCAAGAAATGTAGGTTTAGAGAAGTCATTAAAACGATGAAGTGTTTATGGAGAAGTAGGCCTGTGTATATTCTATGTTGGTGGAACTCTAAAGGATGCACACAGTTTGTTAAGGGGAGGGGCTCACCCTAATTCAAACATCAGTGTGTCTGTTTAACCTCGCACATTTTTTGTTTGTTTGCACAAGCTCACAAAACACTGTTTGAGTCCTTTCCATGTTTGAACCCCTCACATATGAAGTCCGAGGTGGTCTCTCTGTGCAGACATGAAGGCAGCGGCTCAACCTTCGGGAATGATTGCTGTGATTTATTGACAGTTTGTGCTCAGTGTGATGAATTATTAATGTAGGTTTACCCTCTGCTCCACACACAGACACAAAGCTGAGTGTGTGTGTTTGCATGTAAACTGGTGCAGGTCGTACAGAGGGACACACCCTGCCGCTCTTTTTTTTTTTAAATATGATGATTCATCGACAAGTTGTAACTTGCTCAACAAAAGCCCCCAGTAAACTACCAGTGTACAGTATAACAGCATACTGTATGACACTGTTTACACCCAGTGTCACCCTAGACCATAGATTTATATAAACATGGACGTAGACTCAGTGACGTCAGTCATTGCTTCTGAAGTGTACACTTTTGAAGTCGCCATATCAGAAACGCTGACTTATACTAACTTTCAGGCGAGTGAACAGGAAAAGATGTGGATCTGAGGGATTTCTGTTCTGCTCTGAAAGCGGGCAATTTTGAAGGGTGGCTGTAGCACAGTTGTTAGAGTCATAGCCTCTCAAACGGAAGGTTGAGGGTTCAATCCGCAGCTGGGCAACATGTCCGATGTGTCCTTGGGCAAGACACTTAACCCTGCATTGCTCCCACTGCTTCAGTGGCGGTGTATGAATGGTATTAGTTACTCCTGATGGATGATATGTGTAGGTGTGACCTGCAGACCCGCTTGGAGTAGTCAGAAGACTAGAGAACAACTATATAAGCGCAAGTACAATTAATTCCATTTCATGTGACTTGCAGGACTTCTGCAGCCAGCCTGGGCACTCACAGAATTGAAGGTTTTTGCACATGGCTTGTGTTGTGTTTTAGCAAAAGCTTCTCTTTTCCAACAGCTGTCTCCAGTGATCTCTGGGACCTTCTCAAACCACTCCCTACACCTTTTCACTTTCACTCTGTTCATCTAACTTGCTAAAATAGGCCTACCAGGTCCAACAGAAAATAGCTATAAGGCGGGGAATCGGCACCTACTGTAGCAGATTCAGACATACATACTCCCTCCAACATACTAGAACAAGAGAAGTCCAATTAAATGGCCCAATCAAGCTTGGACTGTAGCTCGACTTATCAGTGCATTTAAATGTCCTGAATCCATCGAGGTGCGTATACACCAATCGTTAAGGGTGTGATCTGATCCGACAGGAGGGATGTAAATGAAAAGTGTGAACAGGACAGGAGACACACTCAGAACCAGAACACGGACAGATACATGAATCAGTGGTTTATTACAAAACATTCATATTTACAGACTCCATCACAGACCTCAGCAAAAAATCAAAGATCCTCCGAGGACCTCCACGTTCAGGGTCTGGCACTTCTTTTTCCACCTTTCTGGTCTTTTCAAACCTCTGACTCTCTGCACATTATTTACATTAAAAAATATCAGAACATCAGATTCTATTAAATGTTTTTTTCTCATATAAACTCCACATGTTCTTCTTCTGCGCGGTGCGTGACAAACTGATCAGCTGTTCTTCAACAGCTGCCTCACACCATCGCAGGCTCCTGTCTCTGAACTCTGCAGGTGTTCTTTTGTCCACACTGTCCCTGAAGGCATCACGGCCCCTTCGCTGTGTGTGTGTGTGTGTGTGTGTGTGTGAGGAGTTCTCAGTCTGAGTCACTCTGTTCGGCCGCCCCTCCTGACCCCGCCTCTTCATCACTGAGTTTGTCCCAGTCCTTCATGGAGGCTCCCATCATGAAGTCGTCTCTGAGCACGCTCCACGACGGCTTCTCATCCTCGACAGGAGCAAGAGTCTGACACACACACACGCACACACACACGCACACACGTTACTCAGTCTGTAACAACATTACAGTGACACCATGTGGCGGCTCAGTGTAAATACAATATAAACAACAGTGTGGCAGAGAAGCAACATCTGTTAAACTTTAAAGGAGATTTCAGGCATTTTGAACATTGGTCTCTGTTTTTACTTAAAGGGATACTTCACCAGCTGAAACATGAATCTGTACTGACATTGGGTCATATATGTAGAAATGTGAAATACATTTTGAAGTTGGTGCCTTCTTGAATAAGAAAAGGCAGAAAGAGTGTTTTTGGCTCATGTGGATGATAACAACTCCCAGAATGCTCCGCCCCAGCTCGAGCCGGCCCGGGCTCCTCGTCCTCACCGCCGCCGACAGGCAGGTCTTCTGCCTCGGCTGCAGCGGCCTCAACTGCTCGTCGCTATATTGCGACTCGTAGAGATAGTCAAGAACATCCGATTCGAGCACAAGAACTTCAAAATCCCCTTCATGCATATCAGCTTTTTTCTCAACTTTTGTCCACAGAGCCTGTTAGCGTAGCTTCCAAGCAAGAGATAGACGTTAAGTCCTAACCACAGCAGCCTCCGATGACACAAAATGACAATTTTTGCGTCACTGGAAGCTCCTTTTCAGACTTACAAATACAGATCTTTCCAGTCTCAGGGGAAAATGAGGGCAGGATGCACGACCATTCAAAATTACTACCATGTTTCTATTGATACAAAGCTTAATGCAAATGGGTGAAGTATCCCTTTAATTAAGGGTCTAAGTTTAAATGATCTAAATGAAATGTACAATAAAGTTTAGAGAAATTAGAGCAGTGTTTTTTTAAAGGATAACTCCCACTAGGTCCCAGTTGTATCGTACCATGCTCAGGCATGATATAACAATATAAACATGAAATAAACAGCCCAGGATTAAAAACATAATCATAATCTCAGTTTAAACTCACTTTGGGTGTTTGGCTTCCCTCGCTCCCCCTCAGGACGTCAATGAAATCTTTCTTTGAAACTGAAGACAAAAGCTTCGCCTTCTTCCTCTCCGATCCTCCAACCTCCTTCACCTTCTCATCCACCGTCTTCTGATGCTTCCTGACGGCGTTGAACAGCTGCACCACCCCCCTGAAGCAGAGTTAGAGGTCAGTCTGCTGTGCATTCATCCGTGATGTTACACCTCGAGGTAGAGGAATGTTAACTCACCTGGTGGCCACTCTCTGCAGAGCTCTCTCTGTCTCTCTGTCCTTCACCACGTCAGGTTTCACTCTGCTCATCATTTCCCATGTTCGCTTCTTATCCACCTGAGGACACAGGTAACACATTAACACACATTAACACACATTAAATTATTGTATTAACACTGTCTTTATCAAAGCTAGACATCGACTCGAACTATAAGTGTTGGGAGATTAACTTTCAGCATTCACAGTGAAATATTAGCACGTGTCACAGATTAGGATGATTGTAAATCAGGGAACCTGTTTCTGTCTCTCCAGCTGCTCCTGTCTTTCTCTCTCCTTCATCTTCTCCAGCGCTTTGTTCTTTATCAGGATGATGCTCTCGCTCTCCGGAGTCTTCTTCCCCAGGATTTTTGCCATCGCATCCGCCCAGCCGGCGTTCGGGTTACCGTCTCCTCCATCTTCAGCCTTCTCTTCCTCCGCTCCGTCTTCGGCATCTGCCTCTTCACCATCATCCTCCTCCTCATCGGCTCCCTCTTCGTCCTCGTCCTCCTCTCCGTCTTCATCCTCCTCATCGGCTCCTTCTTCGTCTTCGTTCTCCTCGTCGGCTCCGTCTTCATCCCCCTCCTCTTCTCCATCACTACTCTCATCTCCGTCCTCCTCTACTCCAGATTCACTGTCGTCCTCGATCTGAGGCTCTGCGTCGTCTGCTAAATCAGAGAAAAAAATCTGAATTAATACACAGAAATAGAATATCAGCTGAGCTGACAACAACTGCAATACAAAGGATGTGTGTTAAAATAGTAATGATAGGCTTATATTACGGAGGACGAGATCTGACAGAAGTATAAATAAATAAATAAATAATTAAATGCGTGAATAGATAAATAAAAACTGGTAAATAAATGGGACATAAATAATTAAATGTCTTAAATTTATTTATACATTTATTTATTCATTTTTTTATTTTTTTATTCCAGTATTTATTTATACATTTATGTATTTCCACATGTATTTATTTCTACATTTATTTATGTCCACATTTATGTATTCATTCTTTTATTTATTTATTCATGCATTTAATTATTTATTTATGCATTTAATTAATTATTTATTCATTCTTTTATTCATTTATTCCAGTATTTACTTATACATTTATTTATGCATTTAATTATTTATTCTTTCTTTTATTTATTTATTCCAGTATTTACTTATACATTTATTTATTTATTTATTTATACTTCTGTCAGATCTCGTCCTCCATATATATTGTCAAAAGCTGTTATATTGTGTTAATTATAGGGCTCTGCCTCTCTCCCTGTCTGATCAAAACAACAACATAAACATAAACATGTAACTGCAAAGTAAACATTAAAAACATGTTAAACATGTGCTGCTCTCATGCTAACAGGACTAAACAAACACATTAGCCACGTTAGCCTCAATGTTATTTAAATACATTTTATTTTTATGTGACTGGTATCACGTGTTTCTTATTGAACCATATGATTCTGTATTTATTCACTTTAAACATTAAACAGTCGAGCTTCAGTTTTATAATAAAGCAGAAGCTAACAGGAACAGTGTATGCTAACGTTAGCCATGTAGCATAATAAAGCACAGCGTTAGCATACAGCTAGCTGGATAAACAGCGTTTATTTATAATAAGTTAATAAGTTAATGTGGTTTTGTACAGGTATTCACAAGTGAATTCATTTAAATAAAACTCACCAGATATCTGCACATGTGTTTTCACAAGAGCTGCCATCGTGGAGTCTCACTCAAATAGATCCGTCGAGTACAATTTACACAGCACGAAGGTTCCTACTTCTAAAACAAGAGGACTGAAATTGTTGAAACCTCCTGGAAAAGGCTGCAGATGAGTAAAATCGTAAAAAGATTTTTTTAAATCAGGTGTTACCTTAAACATAGAGAAAAAGTAAAAAGTTTCAAATTTCTATCTACAAACTGTGCTCGCAAGATAAGAAAAAAAATCTTCTTCTGTCAAGTTTTACAGCCGTAATTCGTTGAACAGGTCTGTTACTGAGTTTGCATTACATATGAGGGATGTGCTTCATGTTTATCGGTCCTCGGCTTCAGTAAACAATGATCAATAAACACAACATCCCCTCTAACAGCACCTGATATTATGAACTTCTAAAAGCTGATCTTGGTCTGTTCTATGATCTGTGTTCAATCATAAAGAGAAACATATCGTCCCCTTTAATACAAGTGATGCTGTGAGAGAATAAATGATAAGTGTTCAGGTATGCATGTGTGTGTTTGTTAAGGGGTGGGGGGGGGGTTGTAACTGAATGCTTCTCAGGTGAGTGTGAAGTTCATGAACTTTTAAACTGAACAAACTTCATTTCAGTGACAGGAAAAGATAAACGAGTCGGTGTCTCCTGCTGAGAGAGTGACAGACAGATGGGGGTGGAGATAATGACGAGGAGTAGGAGGATGAAGATGAGTATCATGAAGTGACGGAGGACGAGGGGACAGAGGAGGAGGATGATGTGAAGGAGGTTGAGATGGTGGAAGAAGATGATAATGACGTGGAGGGTGAAGATTAAGATGGGGAGGAGAAGTATGAAGATGAAAAAGGAGGAGGTGGAAAAGTTGGATGAAAATGAGGAAGAAGACGATAGAGATGATAAGTAGGAGGAGCTTGGGATGAGAAGGGGGAGGAGAAGAAGGAAGATGATGATGAAGGTGAAGAGGAGCAGCAGCAGGAGGAGGAGGAGGAGCATGATTACAGTTTCAAAAGGAATGCTGCCTCTCATGAGGAGCACAGATCCAGATCCAGATTAGAACAGATCACCTGCAGCAGGATACAAACCAGTCAGGTGTGTGTGTGTATGTGTGTGTGTGTGTGTGCGCGTCAGGTATGTGTGTCCTGACCCTGCCACCAGATAAACACACGCACACACGTGAGAGACCTGCACACTCACAGAGTCCTTCAGGGAGCAGGTCGCACGGAGGAGGATTCATCAGATCATCATGAAACCAGCTAAACTGGGTAAAACCTTTTTGTTTCTTTACTTCATCTTAATGTCAACTGATCTGATTCAAACACAGTCAGCAGTGTGTGTGTGTGTGTGTGTGTGTGTGTGTGTGTTTGTGTGTGTGTGTGTGTGTGTGTGTGTGATTCTACATGATCAAGTCAACATGTCAGTTTAATCGGATAAAGCTTGTAAATGATTTAAAACGTAACTTTCTCTGTCTGTCTGAAAGAGAGTCAGTTAGAGGTTAAGAGTGAGAACAGAGATGAATCACAGCAAAGGGTTCGACCTGATGGACCGGTCTGTTCACCTCGTGCTATTAACACACACACACACACACACACACACACACACACAGTCAAGACTTTCAGGTGTGCTCCCTCTGTTTTAAGTAGGTCTGTCAAACGATTAAATTGAATTAGTTTATTGTGATTATTCTGAAACTCCATTATTATGCTTTTAATAATCAAATTTGTTAGGCTTTTATTTTGAATTATTCTACTGCTTTTTTGTACTTGCTGTTTCTTTAACCCTGCTTTTATTTTGAAATAAAGTAAGGGGGCTTATTCACGGTGCACTTAAAGGGACAAAATATAATGTGATTAATTGAGAGGTTAAGCTTCATTACTATTCTAGTAAGAATCAAACGGTATGCTACCTGTTTCGATACAACAGCAACAAAAATAGAAGTCCAGGGCGTTCATTATTGGGTCATTTCTGTTTTTTTATTACCAAACATTGAGATATAGGCAGGGTCAGCTATGGAGGTAGACATACTGTAACTGCTCACTGCTGTATTCCCAAAATTGGTCTGAAAACTCTTTCTTCCCTACTTTGTTAAAAAATGTTTCTTCCATAAATAGATTTTAACCAAAAACATTTCACCTATAGTCCCCGTCTTTTCCATCATTTGTCAGACTCTCCTAAAGCCCGAGTGTTTGGGATTCTGCTGAAGTGTTGACGCTGGGTTTAAAGCTCTGTGACTTGAGAATTAAAACACCTCGGTGTGGATTCAGGGTCGGTGCATCTTTCGGTCGTTGGATTTTTGTTTATTAATCAGGTGTTGAAAAATTAAAAACAAGTGGTTATTTTCTTTCAATGGTCAAAAACAGATAAAAAATGAAAAGAAATAAAGAAAATAACTCAAAATTAGAGAAGAAAAAGACTCATTCATGTGTGATGTTATCAACATGGCAGAAGTGACAAATGGATTGAAGTGTGTCTGAAGTCCTTGAGCGCTATGACCATATTTAAACTTGGGTTTAACCGCTTTTGACCTAGAAAAAGAAAATCACCCGGTGTTCCATTTTTTTGATTGTTGTATTTTAAAATTCAAAATAAAAAAACAGAAGTTTCTCAGTTCAGTTTTTAAAGGAAGTCCGACGACCTTCTGCCTCGTCTTCAGACGTTCACAGTTCTGTTTCTTGTTTCAGGCGGCGGCAGATCGTCGGTGGAGGCCGTCTTGGGCTTTGCGCTGGGAGCGGTGGGAGGCTGCATACTCGGGGCCACAGAGATCCCCGTGGACAGAGTCCTGTCTGAGCTGACTGCAGCCGGGCCCCTGAAGCCTATCATGGAGGAAGTGAGCACTGTGGGGCCCCTGGGTCTGGGGACCCTGTTAGGAGCTACGGCTCTGAGCGCGGCGATGACCTCGGCGGTGGCGGGTGTGATCCTGGCTGCTATCGTAGCTCTGCTGTTTGTAGCCTCCAGGAGCTGCCTGCCCTCCCACGCGGACTCGGCTGGTCTCTGGGTGTCTGCGGGACTTGCCGGGGCCCTCGGCGCCACTCTGAGTGGTGCCACACTGGGCATCACTATCGAGTGGATAGTGAGGACATTTGGCATGGTGGGCCTGCTGTGTGCGCTGAGTGTGTTCACGGTGCTGAAACCCCTCCAGTACCTGGTGTTCAAGCAGCTGTGGGTGGAGGGTCGCTGCTGCACACTCGGGTCTACGGTCTGGGCCGGAGACAGGGAGCAGAACGAGATCTCGGAAGCCCAGCAGAGACAGAGGGAGGCCGAGCTCATGGAGCAGAGGATCCTGACCCTCGAGAAGGGCGGCGAAGATGACGGTGCGGAACTGAAGTCAAAGTGGGAGGCGGAGCACCAACAACGAGAGGAGAGAGAGAGGAAGAGGAGGGAGATCGAGGAGGCAGAGATGGAGCAGAGGACCATCCAGGACTGGATCAACACCGTGGTGGTCAAGCACGTGGACTTCTTGGCGTTCTCGGGGATCCCGATGACTGTGATCGCCGTGGTCACATCAGGGTTTGGGTTGTTCGGGTACGGGGTGCATCAGTCGGTGTTCATAGTGCTCCTGGCTCTGGTCGCCGTCATCGCCTACCTGCTCATGAGGTCCTCGGACTTTAAGTTCTGGATGCTGGTCGGCTGCATGGGCATGATCGCCACCTTCGTCATCGCCATGCTCACGCTGCACGCCGGTCAGGTCGTGGTTTCCACGGCGATGAAGATGCGAGCGGCGGGGCAGGAGCAGTCCAGGGAGAACGTCAGCGCTCGGATGAACCAGCAGTCCTCCGTGGAGGCTTTGAACGCCGCCGTCTTCGTCTCCCGGCTGTGTCAGCTGAGCCTGGGGGCCACAGTGGGCGGGGCTCTGGTGAGGCGGAGATTAGGGGAGGTGAAGGTCATAGTGGGGGCGGCCTCTGTGGCCGGGGGGTTACTGGTCGGGGTGGAGGTTTTAGGCACGGTGCTGGGAGAGGGAGGGAGGGCGGGGGCGCTGCTCGGGGTGGTCGGGGCAGCGGGGGTGTCCGTGGGGGCGGCAGCAGCCATGGCAGGGGGGTGGTCCTCGTGGTTGGGGACTCTGGGAACCATCGCAGGATTGATTATCGGGGCTCTGGGGGTCGGAAGGTGGCACATTGTCAACATCGGACTTCAGGTTCCTGCAGCGTACGTGTTCGCAATGACCAACCCGTTCTAACAAAACCATGACAACTACACGTGTGCACATTGAAACATGTACACACGTGAACCCACATGTACACATCCTTAACACATGGGACTGCAGGACTCTGGAACTATGATGCCAATAATAAACTTTTGTTTTTATTCTGTTTCAGTTTCATGTATTCGCTCCAATGAAATCGGATCTCAGCCGACTTCTGACTAAATGAAAAAAAGAACATTTAACCTTAAAGGCTTTATATGTGATTTTTTGATCCAGCAGATGTCGCCCTTGAGCACCAGCATGAAACCAAAACAACTCGTGCTGCATTGTTGTGTTAGCATGCTAATGCTAGCGATCTTTATTATGCTGGTATCTTCACACTGCATGTAAATTTACCTGAAATGATCTAGAAATGCAGTTAAGCACACATTTAATTTTATTTCAAACCTTTATTTATTCTCGAAAGGAGCCGTCGAGATTACAATAATAATAATAATAATAATAACTTTATTTATGTAGCACCTTTTAAAAACACAGGTTTACAAAGTGCTTTGACAAACAGCAAAAACAAGAACAAACTAAACCAAACACAGAAAAACATTAACAACAGTAAGAATATAACAGATGCAAAATACCAAAAATAATTAAAAACAATTCAACAGAAAAGAACCCAAAGTGCACGATACACAACCAGACATATATAACCCAACCATCATAAGAACCATCATAAGAACCCAGGAACACAAGAACCCAACAACATGAGCTGAGACCAAGAGGACCAAAGATTTAAAAAGATGTAAGAAACTAAAAGAGCTAAAAGCAAATAAAAAGCAATGAGAAGGTAAGCGCAGTAAAGTACAGTAAAAACAAGCAAAAACACAACAAACACTCAGAATCAGTGACAAAAACCACTGAGATCAATTAAAACAGTTACAATTTAAAACAAAGTGGCTAGAAATCAAATTCCTGAACTCTGGAAGAGAGGGAAGAACTCCGATCCTGAAAGTTTGCTGGAGCGCATCAAATGAAAATGCTGATTTACCGAGTTCAGTAAAAGTTCAGTAAAAGCCTGAAAGGACATGATGACAGTGAACACATCACAGTCAGACCTTATCACTGAAGACTTGTTCTGCAGGTCCAGAGGACGTCTACTTTCAGCCAATATTTGAAATGTTGCTGAATACTTGATTGGTTCACAGACGTGTATGACTTCATTAAATCTCTATATAAATAAGCCCCGACAACCAAAATAAGAGTTAGACTGAGATAATTAAAAAAGTGTGTGTAGTGTGTGTGTGCCCAGAAATGTTATTATCATCTCTGCTGTCATGTTGATTTTATTGAAAATGTTAACCCTTCAAAACAAAAGTCGGACCTTCATGAATCCTCAATATTCTGATCTGAACAGAACATTATTGGATATTATTTCTTATTTATTTATGTTAATTTTACAATAGAAGTGTTATCACTAAGTAAATATTTTTCTATGAGTTCAGACTTATTACTTTGGCCGATGTGTTTAAAGCTCTAACGTGTTATTATGGTTATTAATCAGTTCAATTATCATCACTCTGTTAGAAATCAGACTGTAAAACATGAACACACACTGAACACACATCAAGCTGTTCAAAACACACACACTCTACAACACACCTCTTTCACTTCTCTGCTTCTTCAACCTGTTTCCTGTTTAGTCATGTGACACAGAGCAGTCACGTGACTTTACTTAACCAGGAAGATAAATGGAGCTGAGGATTGAGGAGAAAGATATTAAACATGTCTCTGTGAGAGTGTGAGAGTGTGAGAGCACACAGAAGATCACAAGGAGAACATCCGAGGACGAGGCTGCAGCTCACACAACAGGCAGAACAATAACTTCAACAGTATTTCATCTATTACAGAATCAGAAAGATTTGCAGGGACTCACAGGTGAGAGAGAGAGAGAGTGTGTGTGTGTGTGTGTGTGTGTGTGCGCGCACATGTGCATGTCTGCGTGTGATATTGTGCAGTCTGTTTAGTTCAGTTTATTTGCACATTTCTTGAAAGAAGAGTCAAACAGAAAAATTAAACAAATAAAAAAAATAAAACACATGTGCAGGTGAGGGCTTATCTCAAAACCTCACTTTAAGAGATTAAACAAAGTTAAAATAAAAAACAGTAAAAAAAGTAAGAATATTTACTATCACAAATAAAATTTACCCAATTTAAAATTACATGCAAACATTGAATTAGTGATGTGTCGTTCATGAACGATTCGTTCAAAACGAACTGAACTGAATCACTTCCTGAAAAGAGTCGACTTCAGTTGCTCTCTCCTCTCTCCTCTCTCCTCTCTCCGGTCTCGTCTCTCTCTCCAGACTGTAAGAGTCTCTCAAAGCCCGCCCTCCCTCTCCTCTCATGTCAGTGATACGTACTGACTGAACCAACAGGACGGAGTCGGTCAGGAGCTCTGAGTCTCTAAAGCCCGTCTCTACTTCTCCCTCTCATGTCTCCAAAGTCGAGGAAGTAGAAAATATATTATTTAACATTTAGGTGTCGCGAAAATGTTGAAAATGCTTTTTATATCTGCTGTCAGTTTACAAACGGCTTTTATATCCAACTAAATTTAACTCGGCTGACTGTTTTAACATCTACTAACGATCGTGTTTCAGTCAGGTGTGTGCGCGTGCGCGTGCGTGCGTGCGTGCGTGTGTGTGTGTGTGTGTGTGTGTGTGTGTGTGTGTGTGTGTGTGTGTGTGTGTGTGTGTGTGTGTGTGTGTGTGTGTGTGTGTGTGTGTGTGTGTGTGTGTGTGTGTGTGTGTGTGTGTGTGTGTGTGTGTGGACTCGCAATTTTGCTCGTTAACTGAACGAGAGCTCCTCTTCTCTCTTCCTCTCAGTCAGTCAGTGAGTGATTTGTGTACTGAACTTACTGAACAGAACGGTCAGGGAAAATAAATGTGATTGTTTTAGCAGCTTTCAGTTTGCACTCTGTAACTTTATCAACTAAATTCTCAGCTCATTGGTTTATTATTCACCACCGGCTGTTCTCAGTACGATCGTGAGCAGAACTAAACATTCAGCCGTGTTTCAGTTTATTAAATTCTGATTCACAGACAGAGCTGTAGAGAAGTACTGAACTGATTCAGTACACTGGAAAGAACTGCTTTTCACATCACTACATTGAAAACATAAATAAAGAGTGAAACCGGACATTCAGTATATAGACAATATAACAAAATCAGGACAATTCTGAGTCTCATTTTGTATCTAGAAGATGTTCTAATAATATAAAGTCTGTCTTCTATGTCTCCGGTCAGTGATGGGGTCCTCAGCAGTGTCGGGGCTCTTGGTCCTGCTCCTGGTCTCTGTGTCCTACGGTCTGGATAACGGACTGGCCGGGACTCCTCCGATGGGCTGGATGGCGTGGGAGCGATTCCGCTGTAACACAGATTGCATAGACGACCTGCAGAACTGCATCAGGTTTTTTCTTTGTAGCGTCTCACAATGAAAGTTTAATCTCCAACAAGATTAGAAACAGACCAAAGTCCACCTGTTAGCCTTTATCTATCTGTCAGACTGCACCAGCATTAAACTTCACCAAGGCTACATTTTAATTTGCTGCTGTCAGTGCAGGTTAAAATGAAATGTGAGATTCTCACTATGACTTTAAATAATGAGGAGAAGACGATTATTAACACAGAGACATTTAGATATTAACAGACTTAAACAGCCTTCATGTTAGATGAACATCAGTCTGGTTGATGTTTGGAGGATTTCCATAAGGAGTAAAAATGAGTCAGGCTCATGCCATCACAGGTTTTCTATGCTGCTGTGGTGCCATCTAGAGGTGAAAATAAACACATCAAAAAGAACTGTTTCGATTTGTAATGCAGCTAGAAGAGGCTGTGTTAGTTTTTTCTTCTTTTCAATGTAAAATAGTTTTATTCTCAACCAACAAGCCAACACATCTTCTGCAGAAAAGATTTGTGCATGTGTGATCTGAACCAGGTGTTTCCAGGTGTTATTCTGTGCCTTACAGTAACTTTAACAGCAAAATGCATTTAAAATGTAACATTTAAAACATGTTAATGCATCTGAATCATTAGTCAAAATTTCCCAAATAAGCGAAGGGAATATGATCAATAACAGTGTTCAGTGAGTCCTTCAGTTACTTCAGAAACCAGAGCCTATATGGGACTGTAGGTTCTGAACAGTGTCTTCCTCTCATGTGTCCACAGTGAGGCGCTATTCAGAGACATGGCCGACCGTCTGTCTGAGGACGGATGGAGGGAGCTGGGATACGAGTACCTGATCATCGACGACTGCTGGATGTTGGATCAGAGGGACAAGGAGGGGAGGCTGCAGCCTGACCCGTCCAGGTCTGTGTGTGTGTGTGTGTGTGTGTGTGTGTGTGTGTGTATACGTCTGTTTGATATATCTGAGGCAGCACTAGCACAGTGTGAAGGATTCTTAGGGAACTGGGTGTAAGCTACCGACCCCCCCATCTGCAGACAAATCACAGGGCTTGCAGTTGCGTTGTTTCGATGTGTAGTTACATTTTTGAGGAGGTGCATGTAATAATAATAATAATAATAATAATAGTAATAACTTTATTTATGTAGCACCTTTTTAAAAACACAGGTTTACAAAGTGCTTTGACAAACAGCAAGAACAAGAACACACTAAAGCAAACACAGAAGAACATAAACAACAACAAGAACATAACAAATGCAAAATACTAAAAATAATTAAATACAATTCAACAGAAAAGAACCCAAAGTGCACGATACACAACAGACATATAGAACCCGACCATCACAAGAACCATCACAAGAACCATCACAAGAACCATCACAAGAACCCAGGAAACACAAGAACCCAACAACACGAGCTGAGACCAAGAGGAACCAAAGATTTAAAAAGATGTAAGAAACTAAAAGAGCTAAAAGCAAATAAAAAGATAACAGAAATAAGAAGGTAAGAGCAGGAAAAGAAATAGAAACAAGTGGTTAAAGGATCAAGAAACCCAAAACTATAATATTAATAAAATAAAAAGTAAATATGAAACATAAATAGACTAAGTAAGATAAGAAATTACCAAGTTAAAACACAAGAGGAGATTAAGATATGAGCATAAATACGAGATAAGAGCATAAATAAAAGGACAGTAAGAAGATAAAAATAGTAAAACCAGTAAGAGAAGACATTAAGAAGACGACATCACGTAAAAGTACGTTTTCAGAAGGGATTTAAAAGAATTGGATCAGGATCATCTCTACTCATCCCTGTCTCTCTCTTTTCAGGTTCCCCGGAGGCATTGCCAAACTGGCGAGGTACGTCCATGACCGCGGGCTGAAGCTGGGGATCTATGCCGACATGGGCTCGCACACCTGCATGGGATTCCCGGGAACACCTCTGCATAAGATCCAGATCGACGCTCAGACCTTTGCCAGCTGGGGGGTCGACTACCTGAAGTTCGACGGCTGTTACTCCAACCCTGTGGAGCAGATGTTGGGTGAGAACATCCCACTCACTCACAGATTTATTTTAAAAGCTCAATAAGAAGCTATTCTTCATTAGAAGATGGACTCTGGATGAAGTGTTCTCTGATCTGCTTTAGGTTACCCCATGATGTCTGCAGCTCTGAATGATACAGGTAGACCCATGGTTTACTCCTGCAGCTGGCCTGCTTACCTGGGAGGACTCCCGCCTAATGTGAGAGTCTGCAGTCTGCGTTTACACTTCCTCAATTACATTTGACCAATTTGAAGCAAAGAAGTGCGAAAACACAATTGTTACCCGTTAGGCATTGTTGTGACTGAGTGTATGTTTTGCTGTTCCAGGTGAACTACTCTCTGCTGGGGGAAATCTGTCACCTGTGGAGGAACTATGATGACATCGAGGACTCGTGGGACAGCGTGCAGGACATTATCCAGTGGTTCTCTGATAACCAGGACGACCTGCAGCCGGCTGCTGGACCTGGACGATGGAATGACCCGGACATGGTAGGTGTTGTCTGACTTATTGGTGGAAACAAAAAAAGAAGAGATGATATTCAAGGTACTCAGGAGTCATTTTTCTTAACTATGACCAAGTGTTGTTGTTTTTTTCTCTGCATATTAAAGTTTGCTTAGATTCAAACCTCGACTGGTCTCCAGCAGATACATCACTGCAACATTAGGCGAAGCATGTCCTCTATATTATTGTTAAAATATTCCATTAACTGCCTTTTTTCAAGCCTTGAGTTTTGGGTTTTTGCTGTTGAGTTAAAGTTTTCATAGGGGGTCTGGTGACTCCCCACCAGCATGTGCACACATACAGCTGGCAGGCTCCCCCCTATAGCGGCCTGGAGACTGCCAATGTGGTTACCTGGCCAGAAAGACCTCATCGGTTCAGCATTCTCAACCCCTGATTCCACCATACTACCAGCAGTCAAGCTCCAGTCTGAAACCATTTCAACATCCACCAACCCCCTATCCCCTCCCCGACAACAATCACCTTTCACACAACGACACGCGCACACACCTTCATACAGACATGTTCATACATGCCCCCTTTGTTATAGTAGAGATTACCATATTTGGAAATGAGGGTGGAGCTGGAGATCAGTGAGGGAAAATATGTTGAGTAATGCTAACATATAAAGTAAGTATGGAAAAAAAGCTCCAAAAGGCTTCAACTCTACAAGCATGGCAGCCCTGAGGTGATGTTCAGTGACTGAATTAGCTGAAGTGACACCAAGTAGACAGCTAGCAGCTCCCACCGGTCACTCAACTAGGCCACGCCCCTAATTATACATTACTGTAAGCATAGATCCCCACTTTAAGACAACTTCAAGCACAGTTGTCTTGAATGTAAATGAGAAAAGTTTTTAGGCTGTAAACATTTGTATTCCTGCTATGAAGTTTTTAACATTGGGCTTTATGGGGATTGACTCACTTTTGGAAACAGCCTCAAGTGGACACTGGAGGAACTGCAGTTTTTGGTTCTTCAGTGCTGACGCAATTTCTTAAACCTGATTGTTGCTGCTTGTAGATGACCCTCTCTGTAATATCTCTTCATGTGCTTTCTCTGTCTGTCTCTCTGCCTGTCTGTCTGTCTGTCTTGTGTCTGTCTGTCTGCCTGTCCTCAGCTGATCATCGGTAACTTTGGTCTCAGTGTGGACCAGGCTCGCTCTCAGATGGCTCTGTGGGCCGTCATGGCGTCTCCTCTCATCATGTCCAACGACCTCAGGAACCTTGACCCCAACATGAGGGCGATCCTGCAGAACAAGGTGGCCATCAGCATCAATCAGGACCCAATGGGCGTCCAGGGGCGCCGCCTGCTGCAGGTCAGACCCAACACCCGACAGCACAGCAGTAAATAGAGGACACACTTTTAAATACACATATAAACACATGAACTCATGTTTTTATCAAACAGAAGAAGAGTGGGATCGACGTGTACTGGAGGCCACTCTCTAGCTCTTGCAGTGCTCTGGTGTTCCTGAGTCGGAGGACAGACATGCCTTACCTGTACCACACCTATCTGTCCAAACTCAACTATGAAGCTGGAAGCTATCAGGTCAGTCCCCCTCCGTCTTTTATTCTGCGGAGTGACTTTATACGGAAATATGTTGTCCTATCTAATAAAAGCAAAAAGACCAAAAAACTGAAGCTGCTGCTCTGGTATTGGTGTTTGGAACAGAAGATCGTCATAAAATCATCAGATGAATGAGTCATTGAACCTCTAAATCATCAAATCATTGAATTATTAAATCATCAAATAATTCAATCCATGAATTATCAAATCATGGATTCATGAAATCATTGAATTGAAACATCAACTATCAAATTGTTAAAATTTTTGATCAAATCATCAATGAATTAAAACATTAAATCATCAAATCACTGACTCAACAAATAAATCAATCGTTAAATCATTGAATAATTAAATCATCCAATCCTTGAATCATTAAATTGTCATATCAATGAATCATCCAATAGGTAAATTATCAAATCATTAGACTGTTAACTTATTAAATCATTTAATTATTAAAATATCAAAATTTAAAATCATTGAATTGTCATATCAGTAACTCTTCAAATCATGAAATCATTAGGTCATTTAATTCTGGTCACCTTCTCTGTTGTCACTGAAACCCGCTCTGGTCTCTGTCTCAGGTCTACGATGTGTTCTCGGGCTCCACCCGGACCGGTCTGAACTCCACCTCAAAGTTCTCCGTCTCCATCAACCCTTCAGGTGTGGTCATGTGGTACGTCTCACCTGAAGAGCCGTCCTCACAAACCAGGTCAGACCCGGCCCCCCACAGAGAGCTGGACTCCGAGTTCAGACTGCACAAATCTTCTATTGGACGTCTCACTGTGTTATAAACTGACTGACTGAAAACAGACCATGTGTTTATCATTTCAATTACTGACTGAAGACGAGCGCACTGCTGTGTGTTCTTCAGAAACAAACCTCGCTAATGTCTTTTATAAACTGTAATTAATTATTCATTTACAATAAATAAATAAAACATTTCCTGAGTCTTCATGTTATTCATTTAAACGTCTCATTCAGGGGAAATGTTTCAGTTGTGTTTTCGACAGAGTGAGAGGTGTTAAATCAAATCTGTGATATAAATATAAACTCATTCCTCTTTTCATCTGTTTTACCTGAAGAAGGTTCAAATCGATAAAACAAACTTCATACATTTACATGATCTGATGTCATACGATATGAGAAAAACAACATGACAATTTAAGTGAAACCTGCATAAAACAGGTCATGACAGTTCAAAGATTAAGATTATATTTAAAAAAAAAAAAACAAGTGAACTCTGTTCCTGAAACATTTGTAGAAGTGGATCTACTGTAAATGTTTTTAATCTCAAATTTGTGGCCAAATTAAAATGTTTATTTACAGCAAAACAAACTGCTCAAAAATGCTCCAGGATTGACTCCTATGGTATTTCAGTAAACGATGTCTCTTGATAAGTGTGAAAATAGAGATGATATGAATATTAAGTGCCAATCAAAACTTCTTCATCGTCAATGAACTTGTAACCAGCAGGTTCAGTCTGTGTTCTACTGAGTCTTTCCACAGGGGGGCGCTGCAGACTGGACACTGTAAAATGAACCCTGCTGCTCCACTTGATTGATAAACACAGTAAAGGAACCCCTCCCCCTCCCTCCCCCTCTGACCCCCCAACCTGACTCCAGTGTTTCCTCTGATCGAAGATCTGGTCAGCAGAGGAGCCGGTCCATGTCCACCCACGTCTTTCCCACACAGCGCCTCTTTGGACGGCCCGGGTCAGCGCCCCCCTGTGCCAGCAGCCATCACTCACGGATGACTCCACAGAGAGAGACACGCTGAGAGTCCAACACGTGTCCTTCAGATGTGAGCGCTCGCACACGCTCAGATGACACAGTAGAGAGCAGAAACACACCATTAATACAAAAACTGATCAATCAAAAACTGATTACAAATACTGATCAACAGTCAATAATCATTTAAAAGTAATAAATGATGAACCTGATCAACAGTGAATATGCATGCAGACGCCATGCAGCTAAGGATTACTTGGTTACTACTTAACTCCGGGTTTGAAAAATGAAGCCTGCAGTTCGTCGAGTGTCCACTAGAGGCTGGCTCTAGGAACACAGGAAGTGACATACACACAACAGGCAAAAAATACATTTTTACATCATAAATAAACATGTTTACAGCCTGGTACAAAAAAACAAAATATGTCTGATTAGTTATTGTCATCACGGGCACATCAGAATTTATTTTGAAAAGCTCCGTTTTGATTTTGAAAACGATACGTGTTATCCATTGTTTTAAGCGTAGCTGGTGTGCGCGATGTAACGGTTTGTCAAGAGGTTTGAAACCCGCCTCAGCTCCAGCTCTCAGCCTGTCGTTAGGTTGACTGACAGTTAGGCTGAGACAGGATTTCCAACATGGAGGCTGCTGCCGATGAGCCTCCAGAGCCCCCTGCAGGAACAGATGCCTGACGTCACTCAGGCTTCAAACATTAATATTTACAATCTGAAGTCTTGAATCACTTTTGGATCAGAGGTTTTAGAGCTCCCTCTGCTGGAGGGCTGCGGCACAGATTTTAAACCCCACAGAAAGAGGCGGGAGGAAACTGTTAAATCATGAAACATGTCTTATAAAGTTTCTCATAGCCGGTTTTGTCATGAATTTAATTTATACTCTTGTTGATTTGAGTTCAAGTTATCATTTTATCTTTATGCTGAGTGAAATCTTTATCTTTATTTCAAACAGGCTGTGGTTGTTTTTTTCTAAGAAGCTCCTTTAATTGAGTCATTCGACTCTATAAAAAGGTATGAGATGAGATGAGATTCAACTTTATTGTCATTACACATATACAAGTATAGAGTAACGAAATGAGGTTTGGCATCTCACCAGAAGTGCAAATAAGCAGAAAGTGCAAGAGTCTGTGCTATGTACAGTAGTTACAAAATTTACAGATGTAGACAAAAAAAGTGAATTATTAGGTATATCTGGATGGCTGGATTAATGGGATGCTATAAATATAAATAAATGCTATAAATATAAGTGTATTCTTAAGATTATAATATACAGATTAAGGTGCAGTGAGCATGCTATACTAGTTTACAGATAATATACAGAATATGGACATATTGTACAGGTCGATAACTTATTGAGGTGATATGAACATACTATAATACAATAATACAGGTGGATGAGAGACGTGTGTGTGTGACCAGGAGGAGTGGTGGGGGGATGATGGGTGTGAGGTGATGTGCAGGGGAAGGGGGGTCAGCAGGGGGCGGAGAGAGAGAGGGAGAGAGAGAGAGAGACAGAGTTCAGAGTTCGGGGGGTAGAGTTCAGTAGAGAACACCATATAACACCATGATTAGCTGCTCTGTTGACAAAAAAAAATGGTGATGATGGTGGAAGTGGTAGGAGGAGGATGAGGGTGATGATGATGATGAAGATGACGATGTCAATGATGATGATAATATTGAAATGACGATGAGGATAATATTTTGATGGTCAAAGATGATGATGAGGATGGAGATGGCGTTGGGAGGATGATGATGATTGTAAAGATTATAATTAAGAAGATGAAAATGATGGTGAAAGATTATGATGTGAAGATAATGATGACCCTGATGAGGACAACGATGGTTATGATGATGAAGATGAGTATGATGATAATGCATTTCTAGTTGAAAACATGGAGGATTGATTTGACGTCAGAAAGATACAAACTAAACATTTATTATTGACGGAGTCGCCTTACCTTCTAGACAAATCTCCACCTTCGCCCGACTGGTTAGCTGGACACTGAGCTGCTGTGCTCCGTGTAGACTTCTGCACCCATAGAGCTCTATGACAGAGGGACTACTGTCCATCAAATGTTCCACTTTTATATGACAGCCAGAGACACAACCATGTCAACTTAACTCACAAACATTTTACATTTAATGAAAAAATTATCAAAGATGTGTCCACACATGTGTCCAATTATAAACCGTCATCTGAAGATCCTGATAAAATGTGTCAGACTGAGTTTACTGTTTCCTCTGATGACATCAGTGATGGACTCTGAAGGTCCAGGATGAGGCTGAGAATGAAGAGGAAGATCTGTAGTCCTCCAAACATCTACGCAGAGGTTTGAGTGTTTGAGGGGGGGCAGAGGAAGGTCAGGCAGCAGATTCCTCCCAACAGGATCCAGTCTCAGCCCGGCCCTGCTCACACAGTCTTTATGGTGCAGTAAACCTGGACCCCGCTGCTCTCAGGTCTAAAGTTTCACACAGAGAGTCACGAAGACGATCCTGACAGCGACCTGAGAAGGAGAAACTTGAGAAGACGGCAAGTTTACCATCATTTATCCAGTTTTTTTTTTTTTTTCTCATTTCCAAACTGGACTTCACATTTGGTTTCCAACATGTTTCCAACAGATACCAGGAGACGTCTGAGCTGGATCAGTCAGTCAGTCAGTCAGTCAAGTTATGACCCTCGATCCAAAAAGTTTCCCACAAATCACACAAAAAGATTACAACACTCTCCTTACACATTCCAAACTCTGGGTCAGGTTTGTATTCGACTCTCTCACTGTGCTTTTATATTTCCTCAGAGTGATTCAAACAGTGTGTCTGTCAGATCTCATAAAATCACGTTAAATTGATCCACCCCTCCTGAGGTGGAGCGGCATCAAACGAGTGCTGTGTAACGTTCTGGAAAAGACAGTTCATGAATCGCACACTGCACAGGTAATCTGAGGGAAGAGAGGAGAGGAGGCAGATCTTCACCCCATAGGATGTGCACATGAATGTAATCAACCTCGCTATAGTCGGGACCAGAAATACTCTGTTAGACAAATAATCAGAAATCTAATGCTCGAACTGCAATACAGCCATCAGCCACTAGCCGGAGCTGTAGCCATAGACTGGGTGTAGCCGCCTTTAATGGGCCTGCTCTCCCTGCTCTACCACCCTGATGTAAACAAGCACAGTGACCAGATAGCATTTTTCAGGAGCAATGCAGTTCGGCAGTATTTCAATCAGACAAATGACATTAAAATGTTTGTACAGAAGGCTGTGTCACAAGTGAAACTGACATATCGAGCAGTGAAATGTCTAATCACACCTAGCAGGTATGTTGATGTTAATCTGCAGGGAGGACCAAAGGCTGGCGACACTGTTAACGTTAGCCACATCGCAGGCAAAGTTACATTGTGTACCCACTGACAATTTTGAATAAAATGTGCTCAATCTTGACTGTTTCTGAGTGTTTTCTTAACTTGAGAGTAGTAGTTTAGTCTGAATGAAAATTGGCTGACCCAATGGCTAAGCTCTGCCTTACACTGTCTATAAACTGAGCACTGCCGTCTTTCAGATCCATGTCATTAATATAACACACCTGTCTGTTACAGGTATGAAGTTACCCTGATTATTACACGAGTTGATTTATGTTCACACTGATTTATGTTGATACAACCCCCTTTCCTAAAACGTTGGGACGCTGTGTAAACTGTAAATAAAAAGAGAATGTGATGATTTTGCAAAAACATTCAACTGAAAAAGCACAAAGACATCATATCAAACTGAGAAATGTCATTGTTTAAAAAAAAACATTATGCCTATTTAGAATTTAATTCCAGCGACATGTTTCAAAAACGTTGGGACAGAGTCATTTTGACCGATCTGTTGCATCGCTTTGTAAGAGGGGGGAAAACAGGATGTATACCAGAACTGCGGCAGCACTCATTCGTAGCACAATCAAATAACATCCCATCCCAAACGTGATCATATTTCCAATATACCCACTATTTAAAAGCTGTATACTCCCTGCTTTCCTCCCACTTTCATTAACAAATGACTAATGATTCGCTGTGAGCAGGAGGTTTTTCAAATCTGTACTTGTACTGTTTAGTCCTTTGCACCTTTATTAAAATCGCCTGTGATTTGTGTGCTCCTGTATTTTCTTTTGGATCCTGCCTTGAAGAAGGTATCAAGTGAATTATTTTTTGTTGTCAATCTTAAGTCCTTCTCTTAAAGCAACGATCCCCACTTGTGGAGTGGCTGAAGCCCAAGAGTTTCCTTCTACACTTTGTTTCATGTTTGTGGAACTGAGGAGGCCAAGTGTGGTCATTTTTGGAATGAGGAATATTTTACCATTTTTGCTTTATGAAGGATTTCAGACCAAACAGTTCAGGGTCTCATTTGTCTTGTTATTATATATATATATATATTTTCAAACATATGTATAGACAGACATATGCATGCTGTTGTGTGTGTTGACCTGTATATCTCTCCCTCCTCCCTCTTCCTGCTGCAGGGAGGAGGAGGAGCAGTGGGAGCTTTTGTTCTCCATTCTTGCATTAACATCTTTTCCTCTACCCAGGTTTTTATATTTTCTCCCCGGCATGTCCAGATTAATGGGTTTTGTTATTTCAGTTTAGGCTGGAGACCACTGGTACTCCTGTTTTCAGTCTTTTTGTTTTCTATAGATTAGTTCTGTTTTCTTAGGTAGTTTTTAGGATCCATCTTTTTTTTTCCTTTTTCCTTTAGGCCTCCCTCCTCTTTTTTTTATTTGATATCTTGTTTTTTAACTCTAACTTTTTTGTGGTATCCAAATGAGTTCTGGTCTCTATTTTTCTGAGCCTTTGGGTGTCATACACATACACACATACAGACATCTACTGCATGTATCTAACACGTTTCCGCTGTGTTGTATGTTGACTGAACACTCTTTGTCCCTGATCCTGAACAGAACCAGGTCTCTGTGATGTCCCAGAATTCCTCAGGATGATTCAGGATGTTCTGGCTCTGATGGACTCGTTGGACCTAGGCAGCACACTGACTCAAAGTAACACTCTGAACTCGACTGTCAGCACGTACCGACACACCAATTAAGCTTTTTAAAGGACCCCATTATATAAGCAATTAGGTTGCACAACCCGGTTACACGCTCAACTGAAGCACAAACACCAGGAGTGAGAGACCGGCTGACGTCACTGAGGATCCCTTTACGAGGAGAG